>NC_034009.1:8811250-9111250 GCF_000346465.2 Prunus persica
ACTCCAACCGATCACATCGTGTCAGTGTACAGTGTGTGTGTGTGTGTTTTTGTGTGTGCGTGAGACTGTGTGTGTGTGTGTGTGTGTGTGTGGGTGTGTGTTGTTCAGAAACATGAACTTCTGTTAAATGAGAAAGAAGTACTGATGGCGACAGGCTTTACAAGAAATTAAGTCACATTAAGCTCAAATCTCTCACCTAATGACACTAAAAGGAGTATCCCTAGATTGCTTTGACAATGATGTTCATAAAGAAGCTAAATATGTGATTCTGTCCCATATAAGTCCACTTCCTTGCTGTGTCATCAAGTATCTTGTTATTTCTTTCCATCCAAATAATCCAGCAAGAAGCCAAAACATGTTAAGATGAATATTCAGTTCTCTCAGTCTGAATCTGGCGTGAACATATGCAGCTGCCATAGCTGGAATAATTGTCCGTGAAAAGTACCTTCATGTGAAGTTTTTATTTTATATTTTATTATAATGTGTTTGTATTTAGCTTATTCTGTTGGTCGTGTCACAAGATTTCAAGTTTTTACATAATTTAGGGCTCTCTTCTGTTTTTGCAGGCATCAACTTTTCTTGCACGGGCTGATCTGAAAAAACCGTCAAGCAGATTGGCTTATGCTATTGGTGATTCCATGAAGCCAAAGGCTAGGGAAAACATAACTGCAGAAGTGAAGCTAAGATGCTTCTCTTTAACTGTTCTAGACAGCTTATGTGGAATGGTATGTCTTATAAACACATCCTAAGTCTGCAGTCTGATGTAAAGATGGTTCTCTTCTTACTGTTAATGTTTTTAGATTTTATTGAGTAATTTGGACCTTTCAGATGACACCATTATTTGACACGACAATCACCAATATCAAGCTTGCAACACATGGTCGACTGGAGGCTATGAATGCAGTACTGATCTCCTCTATTGCTGCATCAACCTTCAACACCCAGTTAGAAGCGTGGGAGCCACTTGTGGAACCTTTTGATGGAATATTCAAGTATTATATTGTTTCTTTCTATTTGGTCTTAATACAGTTTACTTGATTTTTTTGTAATATTCAAGAATTATTTTTCTTGGCTTTTTTAAGGTTTGAAACATATGACACCAATGTACACTCGCCATCAAAATTTGGGAAGACAATGCGTATTGCTGCTACCAGTATCCTTAATTTAAATGTCAGTGCTGCAAACCTTGAAACTTTTATAGGGAGCATTCTTTCATGGAGAAGACAATTAGAACTTGAACAGAAAGCAATGAAGATAAATGAGGTAATACTAGTGATGATTTGTTGTATAACAATGCTTTCCTTTTTTATTGGGGTGGGTGAGGGGTGTTGTGTGGGGAGGAGTGCAGTAACTATACTCTGAACACCAATCATCTTTGCAGGAAGCTGGTGGTCTATGTGAACAAGGAGAGGATCAGACTTTGTCTGCATTGGATGAAGATGACTTTCAGACTGTGATTGTAGAGAATAAACTTGGGTGTGATATATATCTGAAAAAATTTGAAGAAAATACAGAATCAGTGGATCGGTTGCGTCATGGTGATTGTATTTCTATATGGGTGCCACCTCCAAGGTTTTCTGACGGGTTCAATGTTGCAGATGAATCTAAGGAAGTGCGCTATTATGTTGCTATTCAGATTCATGAAGCCAAGGTTGTAAATGTTGTTAGATTATCTATTTTCTTACCCTGAGATTATGTATCATTTTGTGTCCTTTCAGGAGTTAAGATTGATGCTTTTGTTTGCAGGGTTTACCTATTGTAGATGATGGCAACAGCCATAACTTCTTCTGTGCTTTGCGCCTTGTTGTTGATAGTCAGCCGACAGATCAACAAAAACTCTTTCCTCAAAGTGCCAGGACAAAATGTGTTAAGCCTGCACTTTCGAAAATCAATAACTTGAATGAAGGCAAGGCGGAATGGAATGAACTTTTCATATTTGAAGTTCCTCGGAAGGTATCTGAAAATTTATTATCTTCTATTTTTGACGCACATTTTCCTCGGAAGACAACCATCAATTATGTGACAGGATTTCTTGATTTTTCTCCATACAATGCAATATGTATATTGCAAGAATAATTAGAAAGATCACTAAAACAAATTATAAAAATACATATTGAAGAAGGTGATAATTTAGAAGTTTCGTCTTCTGTGTTTATGTATTAGAGAAACTGCATTTATACCTCAAGGCCCCGTTTGGTTCACAGAAATGAATTGATATGAAATCAATCCCCATAGTTTCCCACGAACCAAATGCAGCCCAAAATTCTGTAGTTCATCAGATTATGCTAAAACCTTACATTGAACGCCACTAATTAAGTTACACTGTTGATGACATTAGCAAGCATTTAGACTTGATATTCTGAGTGTTAAGTTTCTGAGCTTGAGCGTATAAGTGTTGCAGGGACCAGCTAAACTGGAAGTGGAGGTGACAAACCTTGCAGCAAAAGCAGGAAAGGGTATGTGGCAACCCTTTTCTTTCTTGTGAACTTGCATCCACACATATTGATTCTTGCATTTAGGTTGCTGATTCACATGCTTATTTAAATTAAAACTAGTAAACCTTACACTCAAGAGGGGAATG
This sequence comes from Prunus persica, assembly GCF_000346465.2. Classification (NCBI taxonomy): domain Eukaryota; kingdom Viridiplantae; phylum Streptophyta; class Magnoliopsida; order Rosales; family Rosaceae; genus Prunus; species Prunus persica. Next base: position 8,813,832 of record NC_034009.1, read on the forward strand.
AAATCTCCAACATCTTGAATATCTTATTCCATCGTTCTTACTACATGTAACCATCTTGTATGTTCATAATCATAGGAACTTCTCTCATAACCTATCTGTTGCTGCTCTGAATGTGCTTCTCAGAAGTACTGTTCCCAAATACCAGCTCCACTTTGTAACTGCCTTTTTCTAATTTTTTTTTTTTTTTTTTTTTTTTTTTTTGCAGTTCCTTTTATTAATCCTGTGTGCCTAACAAATGAATCATGATTGTTCTCTTTTTGGTTGTTTCTTGTTTTAATTTTTTTTTGTCAGCCCTTTCGGGTCTTTTTGTGCTGAAACTACGTATTTATGGTTATTTACCCTGCTTTCTTTGCAATTTCCCACCGAATAAATAATCATTTAGACTCAGACTTCTCATACATTGTTTATGGTCTCAAAACAAAAATACAGGTGAAGTGGTGGGTGCACTCTCATTTTCTGTTGGGCAAGGTGCAAATATGTTGAGGAAAATAGCTTCCGTGAGGGTATTCAATCAAGGTCATGATAGTCAGAGTGTAGTATCATATCCGCTAAGGGGGAGGGTGAGCTTTCTTATTTCACATTATTTTTGCATTGATTGGTGACGTCAGTTGTGCACATGTACTGTTTGTGGAATTGAGTGTTCTTTTCATGCTTATATGATGTTGTACTTTGAAGGTTCAACATAACAATCTTGATGACATGGACGAATGTGGATGTCTGTTGGTTTCAACTTCTTATTTTGAGAGGAAAACAACTCCAATTTTTCAAAGAGATCTAGAGGCTGAAAATGCAAGTGATAGAGACATAGGTTTCTCTGTTGGTCTTGGCCCGGATGGTGTTTGGGAGAGCATTCGGTCATTGCTTCCATTGTCAGTTGTCCCCAAATCACTACAGAATGATTTCATGGCACTGGAAGTTGTCCTGAAAAATGGCAAGAAGCATGCAATTTTCAGGGGTCTTGCAACAGTTATAAATGAGACTGATGTTAACTTGAAATTTTCAATTTGTCATGCTTCTCGGATTCGAGGTTATGATTCCTCTTTAGGAAAAAGTGATAACATAAATCCTGGAGGTTCTTTTGTTTTACCTTGGAGAAGTACATCAAATGATTCCGACCAGTGCTTACAAATTTGTCCTTCTGTTGATGATCCTCAGCCTCCATATTCATGGGGTTCTGTCGTGGCAGTGGGTTCTGGTTATACGTATGGAAAGGACCTGACTCTTATAGATCAGGTTGCACTCTCTCGACAATATACTTCAAAGCAGGAAAATAAGATACCTAATGTTACTTTTAGGTTGAATCAGCTTGAGAAGAAAGATATACTTTTGTGTTGTTCTAGTACCATAAATAAACAATTTTGGCTTAGTGTTGGGGCAGATGCCTCAGCTCTTCATACTGAATTGAATGCACCTGTTTATGATTGGAGAATATCTGTCAACTCTCCTATGAAGTTGGAAAATCGACTTCCCTGTCCGGCTGAATTCACAATCTGGGAAAGAACAAAAGATGGAAAATGCATTGAACGACAGCATGGTATGATCTCTTCACGTGGGGGTGTTCATATATATTCCGCAGACATTCAGAAACCCTTATATCTTACATTGTTTGTTCAGGGTGGTTGGGTTCTGGAGAAGGTAGTAGCTCTGTCTAAATACAAGTGACTTACTATATATATCTATACGCCATTGTGAGTTTAATAAATATAGTTGTTTTTTTTCTGGCAGGACCCCGTTCTTGTTTTGAATCTTTATTCCAATGACCATGTCTCATCATTCTGGATGGTTCACCAGAAAAGTAGAAGGTTTGTGGTTCCAAAGAAAAATGTTTATTAAAATTTGTTGTTCTTTTTGTTGTAAATTATGTTGTTTTGCTGTTGTTCCCATGTTCACAAAAGCTCAAGCTGCTAGGATGTAGTTCGATTCATATTATTTACCACTATAGATCCCAACTCGTAATTTTCAATTTTCCTTCAGTGATATTTGACCCAAAAAAAAAAAAAAGGGGGTTTCAGTTGTAAGGATTACTCAGAGTCTCCCCCTCTTGTGCTATGTTAAGTTTTTTTCTTTTTTGATTTTGTTGGGACTACCATTGTTTCTAGAAGTTTAAGATTTAGGATGTGGACCAAATATTTTTCATATTGTAATTTTCAATTGATATTTGCTATTTCCTATTACTATTAAAGTTCCCCCCCACTGGGATGCAGTTCTGGCTTTGTCACTAACTCGGAGCCATTGAAATGGTTATTAAATTTGTCACTCTCCCATAATGTGGATTACAATACATCTGTTCTTCTTTGGCACTTGCAAATGGAAATATTTGGAAGTGGAGGGAAATAAATATATGATCTTTCATCATATTTTTTTTCCGCTATATCTGTGTGCCATTACAAATATGTTAGGATGATGTCTTATTGGTATTTCTGAGATCTGTACGTATTGGAAAATAAAAAGACTTATTGTAATTAGTACGAAGAATTTTTTATTTATCAATTATCATATCCATGATCTCCATTACCTTCATATTTACAGGAGACTGCGCGTGAGTATTGAACGTGACATGGGAGGGACCACTGTTGCACCCAAAACAATAAGGTTCTTTGTTCCATATTGGATCACGAATGATTCATCTATTCCTTTGGCATATCGAGTGGTGGAAGTAGAACCTTTGGACAATGCAGATACAGACTCTCTAATACCTTCTAGAGTCAAGTCTGCAAAAACAGCCTTGAAAAGTCCTACAAACTCTATGGACAGGAAGCTTTCTTCCACTAGGAGAAACATTCAAGTACTTGAAGTTATTGAGGACACTAGTCCTGTTCCTAATATGCTTTCTCCACAAGATTATGCAAGCCGCAGTGGGGCTTCGCTGTTTCCATCTCAAAAAGATGTATATCTGTCCTCACGAGTGGGCCTTTCTGTTGCCATTCGTCATTCAGAAATATACAGTCCTGGGATATCTCTTTTTGAGCTGGAAAAGAAGGTGACTATAAGAACATCAAATTGGCTTCTAATATTTCTTCTTTCTCCTTTTAATTACTATTGCTTCGGAGTTGCTGAAATTTGTTCTCGATCATATGATGCTTCTTGAATTTTCATTTCCAGGAAAGGCTTGATGTCAAAGCATTCAGTTCAGATGGATCTTATTACAAGCTTTCAGCGCGACTGAACATGACCTCAGACAGAACAAAGGTTGGATTTTAATATCTTATGACTTAAATCTTTAATGTTTCTCCTCTGAGGAACTGCAAGAATGTGATTATGGACTTGCCAAATTAGACTGATAAATATTGTCTATAGATCTGATTTTAGGAAAATAAGATGACCCATAGCCCAAAAAAATATGATAAAAGATTCTGGTCAGCAGGCCATTTGCACGTTTAGAATGAACAGGAGGATCATTGCATGGGGAGGGTTGTACTCATTTGTAAAAACTGTAGTTGCTTTTTTCGTACTTGGTGGTAGTCATAAGCTATGCGTTTGTTAAGTTTCATTGATATGGGTATGTATATATATTTTTCTTTAATAAAAAAATTTCTCAATGGTTGATATTCAGGTTGTGCAATTCCAGCCCCACAGCTTGTTTATTAATAGAGTTGGTTCCAGCCTGTGTCTGCAGCAGTGTGGTTCTCAGTCTCTGGCATGGATTCATCCCACAGATTCTCCAAAACCCTTTTGTTGGCAGTCTTGTGCCAAAGTTGAATTGTTGAAGGTCAGTGAAGTTTAATAATTTCTCATATTCACTTAATTATCATGAATAGCATACATCGTCTGACTCCTATGTGGGGTTTATTTTTCTTTTCAGTTGCGGGTGGATGGTTACAAATGGAGTGCACCATTTAGTGTTTGTAATGAAGGTATCATGCGTGTTTGCTTGAGGAAGGATACTGGAAATGAACAACTTCAGTTTCGAATAGCTGTAAGAAGTGGAGCAAAGAATTCAAGCTATGAAGTTATTTTCCGTCCAAACTCTTCCTTGAGTCCTTACAGGTCACAGTTTACTATCTCTTGTGAAAGTTTGTGAAATAAAAAAAGATGATGTTGATGGCAGTGTATTTATCATAAGAACAAAAGAATTCTTTTTGACTTTATATTTTGGGAAAATTTTCTTGAACTAGTTGTGTCTATTAATATGGAAGTCTTCTTATTGCAGTACAATAAAATCATATGTACTAGTTTCTGCTTCTTTACTTGTATACATGTGTTTGTTGTTTCTTGGTCCAATGCTGATAATTTTCTATCAACAGGGTTGAAAATCGTTCCATGTTTCTACCCATCCGAATTCGGCAAGTGGATGGTACTAGTGATTCGTGGAACTTTCTTCTTCCTAATACAGCAGTTTCTTTTTTATGGGAAGATCTTGGCAGAAGGCGTTTATTAGAAATCCTGGTAGAGGGCGAAGACCCATTGAAATCACAGAAGTATGATATTGATGAGATTTCTGATCACCAACCCATTCACATGGGAAGTGGACCTTCTAAAGCTCTACGTGTTACTGTTATAAAAGAAGAGAAAGTGAATGTTATTAAGATCAGTGACTGGATGCCAGAAAGTGAACCTGCTGGAGGTTTGAGTAGAAGCCAGTCATCACTTTTGTCTCAACTTTCTATACAGCAACAATCACCTTTTCTCTCTGATTGTGAATTTCATGTTATCATTGAGCTAGCTGAGCTTGGGATATCCATTATTGACCATACACCCGAAGAAATTCTCTACCTTTCGGTTCAGAATCTTCTGTTTGCATATTCAACTGGCTTAGGCTCTGGAATCAGTCGGTAAGTTTGCTTTCAATTGAGACTTGATGGCTTAGAGAACAAAGTGCTTAATTTATTAGTCAATGGATCCAAGTAAATCTTTGCTGCCTTTTTTCTTTGCTTAATTTATTAGACAATTGAGACCTGGAATGTTTTCGCAATGATATCTACTGTTGTATTTTTCTGTTGGTCTTGCTAATAAATGTTGCTAGTAGAATTTTAGGTCTGTAGACACCTTGCCCTCTGTTTTTACAATTTCATTTTTATTATTGATAGTTTGTTTATTAGCAGAAAAAGAAAACAGAAAACAATCATATCACCTAGGGACTGAAAAATCTGGACCAAGCAAGAATCAAAGCATTGATACTATATTGTTTATAATGCACCAATGCGCATTGGTGAATATTATTTTCAGTTAGTTCTAATCTTTCATGAAATATTTCACATTCCATGTATACACTTCGATACATTTCATTATCACTTAAAATTGAGTCTGTCTTAGTAAAATAAGATTTACAGTATTCTAGAGGTCAATAGTTGGTGACTGGCTTTCATATTATGCGGTCCATGTAAGTCTCAACAGACAGCTTTTTGGTTCTTTCCTGTTAGCAGATGTATATGAGAATCACAATTCTGAAGTGTAAACTTAGCTTAATTTACTCTCCAACTGACAAACTTATGGATTACCTACAAATTGGCTACTTAATTAGACAAAGGCTGAGGCCCCTTAGGATGCTATTGTTGAATTGTATTTTTGTTTATCTCTTATGATTGACAATTATTAATTCAGGAATTATGTTCTTGTCCTGTTTGCAGGTTGAAACTTAGAATGCATGGGATACAATTGGATAACCAGTTGCCATTAATTCCAACGCCAGTTCTTTTTAGGCCACAGAGAGTTGGGGAAGAGACTGACTATATCTTGAAACTTTCAATCACAATGCAATCCAATGGGTCGCTAGATCTGTGTGTCTATCCATATATTGGTCTCCATGTAAGTACAAAAAAGTTCTCATTACCTAGAAGAAGATTTCTGATTTTTTTTACTTCCTGTTTTCCCCCAATTTATATTAACTATATGTCTACTGATTATTCAGGGACCTGAGAACTCTGCCTTTTTGATAAACATTCATGAACCTATCATCTGGCGCATTCATGAAATGATTCAGCAGGTCAACCTTAGTCGGTTGTATGATACTCAAACAACTGCTGTTTCTGTTGATCCAATCATTGAAATTGGGTATGCATGGACTTTCAAAATTGGCATATCATTGTATTTTGCTAGATTTAGTTGTAATTCCCGTAATTTATGGTACCTTTATTTGCAGAGTTCTTAGCATCTCAGAGGTTCGATTCAAAGTGTCAATGGCTATGTCACCAAGTCAAAGGCCAAGAGGTGTTCTTGGCTTTTGGGCATCTTTGATGACTGCATTGGGCAACACTGAGAATATGCCAGTAAGTGTTGGGATTCTTCCTCCTGCTATTTCTTGAGGTTTTCTTCTCTGGAATTCCTCCCAGAATATCTTGTCTGGACCTAAGTAATTAGAATGTGAAGGCTCACTATCAAAGTCTTGGTGTTGAATGCTTTATCATGGGATAACGTACTTAGAAATATGTATTTGGTAGATTGTAGATGACTTTTAGCTTTGCATCGCATACTTATAAACTCTTCATCTGACTTTGCAATATATACATGGACTGTTCTTGCATCATATATTTCATAGAGTACATTTAACACAATATATTTACATTTGTGATTCAGGTGAGGATAAATCAAAGGTTTCATGAGAACGTGTGCATGAGGCAGAGTTCAATGATTAGTATTGCTATTTCAAACATTCGAAAAGATCTCCTAGGCCAACCTCTTCAACTGCTATCCGGTGTTGATATATTGGGTAATGCAAGTAGTGCACTTGGACATATGAGCAAGGGCATGGCTGCCTTATCATTTGATAAGAAGTTTATTCAAAGCCGACAGAGACAGGTTTGCTTTAGAGTTTGTCATTGGAATTAATATACTTACACATAATTGCTTAAAATTGGATATCATTAGTTGCCAAAGTTCTTTTCTTTTGGCCTGTGGACTGATTATTTTATCATACGTTACAAATTTTTAGTTGGTACTTTATCGTACATGTTAGGAGATAAAATAATAAAAAATCATTATTGGCCCATATGCTAACTTAAACTTTTGGGACTAGTGGTAAACGAAAAAAATTTATCACGGTATGTGAGCAGGAGTTTCTGAGTTTGACTCCCTGATTGCATCTTTCCACTATAAAGTTGAATTCCACATATTGGGCTTAATGGTGGTAGGAGACCTGCATGCCAGGGGTAGTGAATTTATAAAACAATTGATGGCCATCCTAATCGCTTAAGCTTTTGGGACTTGTAGTAAAACTGACAAACTTTATCAATACATGCGATGCTTTAGAGGAATAAACTGGAACCTTTTCATTCTTATTGCAAAGTGACTAAAATTGTTTTTAAAATTTGCTCATTTTGGACCTTGGTTATTAAGTAAGGCTTTCTATCACCGGACCATGACCACCCTGTGATGAGATTGTCCGGATTTGCATTGGAGTCTTGTTGCGCCATGAGCATATTTTAAAATTTTAGTTTGATCTTTTGATAGATGTTTAGTACATTGATTTCTTAGTTAACCATTTTTATATTAATTTGTTCATATATGGTCTGGCACATGAAAACAACCCGTGCAATCTACGATACTCTCCTTGTGTTGTGCTTTTCGATCTCTTGCTCATTGCAATTTCTACACTCATGAATCTCAATGTCTGCAATTTATTTAAAAATTTTACTTTGGCAGGAAAGCAAGGGTGTGGAGGACTTTGGTGATGTTATTAGAGAGGGCGGTGGAGCACTGGCAAAAGGTCTCTTCAGAGGAGTCACTGGGATATTAACAAAGCCGCTTGAAGGTGCAAAAACTTCTGGCGTTGAGGGTTTTGTTCAAGGTGTTGGGAAAGGATTAATAGGTGCAGCTGCACAACCAGTGAGTGGGGTTCTAGATCTTTTGTCAAAAACTACTGAGGGTGCCAATGCGATGAGAATGAAGATAGCATCAGCTATAACTTCTGATGAGCAACTGCTCCGCAGACGATTGCCTCGTGTTATTGGCGGTGATAATTTAATTCGGCCATATGATGGGTACAAGGCACAGGGACAGGTACTAGTTGTTTGACTTTCTTTAAAATCTTTCAGTTGGAAATTTTATGTTAATTGAGCATGGGCTGGTTTTATTGATACCCCCTTTATTGCTCACTCTACTCCCAACTTAAACATAAAATGAAAAGTTATGGTTGATACCCCTACATATTCCATACTTTCTCATCTTCTTCAACCTTAAATTAAGTAAATCTACTTGTATGATTATTTGTTGGTTGATATCCAGCTTGCTGTCTTGTTTGGTTATAATCTACTTGTATTCAGTGGCTAAAATTAATGAATTTTCTTTTGTCATGAAGGCTATATTGCAGCTGGCAGAATCAGGTTCATTTTTCCTCCAGGTTGATCTGTTTAAAGTACGTGGGAAATTTGCCTTATCAGATGCTTATGAAAATCACTTTTTACTCCGGAAAGGAAAAATTCTTCTAGTCACTCATCGAAGATTGATACTGTTGCAAGTAAGTTAGCTGGATTAGAATCATTTCTATCTATCCCCTCCTATCTGCTACACACCATACTCAAAAGTCACCAAACAATGACTTGTATTTTTTGTCATTCAGCAACCCTTCACCGTAGCTCAGAGGAAGTTCAACCCGGCTAGGGATCCATGTTCTGTACTGTGGGATGTACTTTGGGATGACCTGGTCATAATGGAAAAGTCATATGGCAAAAAGGACCACCCAAAAGCCCCACCTTCACGGGTCATTCTTTATTTACAAGAGAAATCAACTGAGGCGAGGGAACAAGTTCGAGTTATAAAATGCATCCCTGATACCCCCCAGGCTCTTGAGGTGTACTCCTCGATTGAACGAGCAATGAACACTTATGGGTCAAACAAACCAAAGGTTAGTGTTTAATGCCGTCGCTTTGAGCTCTGCAGTGTCAGGTTATTGCATTGACTTTTATCTTTGTCAAGGTTGGTTGACCATAGAATGCTAAAATTATACCTGCAAACTAAAAATGAAATTCTAAAATGTTTTATTCCCTTGCATTGAAAGTTTCGACAAGAATATAAAATTTTCTGAAATAGATTGCATATGATAAGTTTGTCTTGAGTCATTTATTAATGATCTGGGGGCTCATTCGCTGCACCCATATAACAAGTTACTAAAGTTTGAAATATTCTTCCTAAATAGTTTTGTTATGCGACATTCTTCTGGATACTTTATAACGAAAAACTTTGCTTTAATTCAGAGAATGCTGAAAAAGAGTGTGACAATTCCATATGCACCAATGTTTGATAGTGCCAGCGCTGAAGCTATACCAAAAGAAGGGGCTAGCGTCTTGTCGCCCCGACAGGTGCCTGCATCAATTCCTCGTAGTTCAACTTTTGGCAGCAGCAGCAGCAATTGATTTCTAGATCATTGCCCTTGGGGAAATATGGTTTTTGGGATTTCTGTCGTGGGTCAGGTCATGAATTCCGACTATTCGTGTTTCTTTTTCTGGTTTCAGCCTGCATGTTCAGATGTTCTCACCGTTTGACAGGTATTCTATTTGTGATCGTTGCATGAATGTACTGCAGTTATATTGATGTGTGTATGGATTCAAATATTTAATGACATTAATATGCAATTTTGTTTAGAAGTCTTTGCAGATTACAACAATGAAGAGGTGGTTTGTGTAGGTGTTTTATAAGAAGTCATGTCAAGGACAAGTGACAAAGATCTTGTAGGGCATGGATATGAATGGTGTAGCTTCAATTACACATCCATAGGTTTTTTATATTTATAGATACCACTCTCCTAAATATGTACAGGTTTGAACATTCCATGTATATGTCTTAGAGTAGTCAATGTATATGAACAGAAATTACTGAAGGTGATCAAGCCGATTGGTTTAAGATCCCACTGTAGATCTGGTCCCGTATGAACATGATGATATATTATAGGTGACGGCTAGGCTTAGGAAGTAAAATCCTAGTGGTTGAGCACCCTGTTTAATGTATGGTGTAGTGTAGCATATAAATTGCCTTTCAAACAAAAGTTAAAACCTCACCTGTTCAATTATGAAGCTGTAATCTTTTTGGTTTTCATATATTTGCTGCATGCAAGTTACTAAGCCATCTCCAAAGGAGGAGGGCTAAACCCAAATATTGTGAATTTGGGCCCAAAAACTTCATCAATTCAGCTATTTAGGGTTCAAAATTTGAGACCAAGCCCCTCCGGTGTTACGGTCCGACGGAGCCCAACTTCAGTGGCTTGCTTCAGGAAGAGCGAGCTGCGTGTAGAAGAAGGCCAAGGATGATCTTGAATTGCTTTCAGAGTTCTGTCAATATACGATTGAGGCATTAATGTAAGACCTGGATCTTGTGGTTGTTGAGATCCAACGGCCACCATTTGAATTTGCTTCTTTTGTCTTTTTCCTTTTTCAGGTAAGGCCATCACGTGTCCTTCATTCAAGTATTCCAAAAATTATAATAGTTGTTTTCCCAAAAAACAAAAATAATAAAATGTTATCGTTTATACAAACGATATTAGAGGAGGGGCAGCGGAGGCCTGGCCTCCTCTCAAATCTTCATTGAGTCTATTGTCTTCTTAATACAATCATACTTTTCTTAACTAAATTTTATTTCTTTCTTTGTATTTTTCTCTTATTTTCCCTTCCCACTATCATTGCCACCCTTTCAATATCTCTTATTGCTCCGACTCTTGATTTTATAGTGATAAATTATTGTTCAAAATTTCTTTGTGAGTATTTTTTATAAAGTACATTTCATTTTTTGCTAGGATCGATAATGAATAGATAGTTAATATAACATGTAAAATAATGAAGGATATAAATTAAAATTAGGGATTTTGTAATTAGTTTGGTTGTCACTCTAAAAAAAAAAAAAATTCAAAATATGAGGTGCTCCCTCTGTGAAGATTTTCTGATTCCGCTATTGGGGAGGGGGCATTTCTCATGCACTGTTAAGTTGTTATGAAAATTGTAACCTTAGGGGTTGGTTGTTATTGAAGTTGTAACCTTAGTTGTAAGGTCATTTGTAATCTTAGTTGTAACCTTGATTAGGGGTGGGCATGGTACGGTACGGTACAGTATTGAGCTTGTACCACTACTGATACTGCAAATTAAAACCGGTATGGTACGGTATGAGATTATCGTTTGTCAAAGTTGGTATTGTACCATACCGTGCCAAATCTATATTGATACGGTATCTGTACCATTTCGGTACCAAAATGACACAACTAAAAAATGCAAGACGGAATGAAAAAGACAATAAAAATAGCTACGAAATTTCATAATTCATTCGTATGATATGCCTTGAGAATCCAAAACTTCAGACTGAAGCTTGAAGACAAAACACAACTTTTATCTGTACAAATCCTAATAAAACATATTTAAGCCACTGCAAATGCGATACCCTATTGTTTCATAAAACATCTACTTCATGAAAAAGAAAATCTTCTCAAGAAATGAAAAGGAAAAAGGTCTTAGAGTACATAAAGAAATTAACCTCAACTTAATTGATACTTGACCATCCGGATTGCTCATGTCTCAAGCTTATTTAACAAGATCCTCTCTGAAGAGTACGAATTATTCACAAACCCAAGTAGCTAGCTCTCGTTAAACCACAGTTAATTAGCTCCAAATAATATTCAATACATACTCCTGCGAATAGTAGCCAAATATGGAGAAAAGTGGAAGTTAGATAATTATCAAATTAATATCCTGAGTATATATATACAAATGAACTAATTAGGATCTATGTTGCATAGACATTGATCAAAGAAAGGGATTTTGGAAAATCTCATTCATTTCTTCACAGTTCATCACAACAACTATATGTTTCTATTTGAACATGTTTATATTTCGGTACAGTATGGTATTGACCGGTACCAAATACTTGATATCACTATCATACCATACTCTATTGGTACGGTACGGTACCGATTATTTCCCCATTTCAAATAAAACGGTATGAAATTAGTATGGTATGGTATGGTATGGTTAGTGGACGGTTTTAGTATTTCGGTTTTAGATGCCCACCCCAAACCTTGATAGTGTAAATAAAGGCACTTTTTCACTAGACTATATCCATTGACTTAAATATTATATTTTATCTACTTCTCTTTCGTATTTAAGATTAAAAATGTTGAGAAGAATAAACCACATAAATCAAAATCAACTTAAAGCACAAAATTGTTTGAGGCTTGCATGGTTGGAGATGCCTAACTCGCTTAATTTATCAACCACATTTTTTTATTTAACCAAATCATTGACGTCTTGCCATCAGAAGAAAAAAAGTAAACCAATTGACAGGTTGAAAAGAGAAATGATTTGATGTACGCAGAAAAATTACAGTGGGAAACGAGGGGGTGAGAGATAAACAAGAAACGAAAAGACTCTTATTAATAAGCTAGCCACGCGTACGATTATGATGCTGTTCTTCTTTAATTCCCGCTAACATGAAGCATTAGCAACACATACACTCTTTTATCTCTCTCACTCTGTTCAACTTCCCATATGCGATACAACACCCCAAATTCCCTTCTTCTCCTCTTCTCCTCTTCTCTTTCCTCAGTCCCTCTAGGCAACTGATTCCAAACGAGGTTTGGCTTCAACTTCTGAATCTGGGATATAAGCTGGTTGAATATGATGAGCAGAAAACTCTGAGGGCTTTTGCAGATTTTGTTTGCTCTGTAGACTTTCCACCTCGGTTGGTTAACCATATTACTTTTAGAAAGTTGGCAAATAGGCTTAACCCTTTGTTTAATCTTACTTATGGCATGGTTAGAAGTGAATGCATAAAAGTCTATGAGGAAAGGAAATGGTGGATTAAAGAATACTTGGGAAATTTGGATGGACGACGTATTGGGGTATGAAAATGTGCGTAACTTCTGTAGTTATGATTATGTATGTCTTTCTGCACATTTTATTGATGAGAATTGGAAGCTCAGAAAGTGGGTACTTTACTTCCGTTGTCTCTGGGATCCCTCTGTTAATTGCTCTGAAGATTGTGGAATGTTCAAGTCCCTTGAAGCTTTGGAGACTCACGTCCAAGAAAAGAAGGAACTTCAACTTAGTGGTCAGCTGTTTAATGTGTATTGTTTTGGGGAAATAATCAGTCAAATGGTTGAGGATGCATTTCGCAAGATTAGCGATCTCATTGACAGAGTTGGTGAACTGTATTCTTTAAAACCGTTACCCTTGTGGTATCTCACAAGTTCTAACCTAAAACAAGCTCTTGAGTTATGGTCTATGGGAGAATTTTCTTCAAAAGATGCGACTGATTTTTACGACGTACCATCCCCTGAGGAATGGAAGATTGTTGAAGGTGTTTGCAAAATTGTAGACAGCATATATGAAGTGTCAAATGCATTATTCCAAACCAAACATCTAACTGCCAATGTTTATCTTTATCACCTTCATGAGCTCCGTGAAATCCTATCCCAAATGTCCTCAGAATCAGAAGGTTTCATTGCAACAATAGTTCAGGACATGATGAAAAAGTTTGACAAGTATTGGGACCACATGTTCTTGCTGTTGGCAATATGTGCAGTTCTGGATCCTCGATTTAAGATGAAATATGTAGAATTTATGCGTTCAAAAGTGAAGGGTGGGGATGGAAGCTCACAAGTAGCAGCTGTTTTGGGGCGTTTTCCTGAAAAAGAGAACTTCATTAGCGAATCATCTTTCAGAAGAGGAGTCTCCTCCTAGACAGGAAAATCATACTTTTGGTGTGCTGCAAGCCTACCAGCAATTCATCCAATTGGATAATCAGCCTACAAAAAAATCAGATTTGGAATACTATTTGGAAGAACCTGTTTTACCTTGGAGCCAGGATTTTAATGCATTGACGTGGTGGAGAACCGCAGGTGCTCAGTATCCTATACTTTCCAGGATGGCATGAGATCTTTTGGCTATTCCGGTTTCTCTTGCAACCTCATTTGATGCATTCTATACTAAACCAAGGCCAGTTGATGAACGTTTAGTTTGCTTGAAGCCAGACTTGATGAATGCCTTAATCTGTACTCGAAGCTGGTATGGGAGGTTCTTCTGAAACCATATTTGCAGGTTATCACTGCAATTTTTTTCTCTGTTATTTGTTTCTTTTGTATTCTTGATTATTATTATTCTTTATCCTGCATAATGATTTCTCACGAGTGTTTGTTTCTTTTTAATGTGGTGGTTGATGTCTTCAACGGGTACAGTTTTTTGCTTTCAGCTCGTGATTACTGGAAAGTTTGGGAATCAGTTTTGTTAAGCAATTGGCATGGACACCAAGTTTGTTACTTGTGAACAGCATTAAGGAAATTGGATATTTAATTTTGTTGGTATTAGAACTGTTTATGGATAATTTTCCCTTGGATAGTGAGAATTTGTTATCTTGATGTCCAGGGATGGTTTAATATATGAATTTCATATTTGACTAATAGCCTTTGTGTGAGTGAGATGATGCACTTGTGGGAATTCAAAAAAAAAAAGAGCCTATCTTCAATTTTGTCGAGTGTAATTGATGCCTATCCCATTTGTTGTTGTCCTTTATGATTATTTTGTTCTCGTGGTTATGCAAATTCCATGCCATATTAGTCTTTCTGGTATTAGATCTTCTTAGTTGTTAATGATTCTTCGTCTTAGTTCTTAACGAAAGTGGGTTAAGCTTCCCATTTCTATGGAAGTTTATTGAATCTATATAAATATAAAATTTTAAGGATTTAAAAGATAAATGTTTTGGGCTAACGGAGTCTAACCCAATGAATATCATTTGTATAAAAATAAGGAGATGGTTTGCGTCCGGTGGGATGGGATTCATTTGGCATGGCATTACTAAAATTTTCTGATATTTTTACACTAGCTTGCCTACTATTATTTTACATTTATATGCCTAAGAGATTGGACGCCAATTTTTTTTCATGCAAAAGGTGAAGTGGTAAACAGCCAAAAAACACAATAACTTCAACAACAAAAACTTCACGACATTAAATAATGTGACGAAATAATTAGAATAGGATTGTGATAGGTGAAGAGTTGGATTCACCCCAATGTAACCTAGCCACGTGTACGGTGCTGATGCTGTCCTCTTTACTTTCCCCCTAAAATGAACCATAACGCAAGCAACCTGCCTATATACTGTGTTTCTCTCTCAGTCAGTCTAGGCTCTAGCCATGCATTTTGGAGCAAGTATATTGAATTGAAACATAGCCAAGTTTGGTAGCAATCGCCTATTCCTTTTTATTATAAAACTAGAGGGAGAAAATGTAGAGAGAAGTGATATGCTAAAGATAAAGCTTCACCATGTTTATTCATCTCTTAATCTTTGGTAGAACCACCTATTTATAGGCTTACAAGATAGAAGATTGAATACCATCATTTACAATATACCTATAGGTTACAAGTACTAATTACAAATACTTAGTGCATAGGTTACATAAAATCCAACGGTGGAATATTAAGAGGTATGGTGGTCATTCACCAACTCATGCATTTACAACACTCCCCCTTGGATGTCCACCATACAATGACATAGTTCCCTCATTAAAAACCTTGCTTGAAAAACCCAGTGGGACAAAACCAAAGCGAAGGGAAAAAGAGTGAAATTTTCTTCTGAATCATTGATATGGTGTTGGATGAGCTTATATTGCCTCGTTAAAACCTTGCTAGGAAAAACCCAGTGGGACAAAAACCTAGTCGAAGGGAAAAAGAGTACAACGCGCATCTGTCTTGAATGTAGTAGAATTGGGATGCTCC
Organism: Prunus persica; assembly: GCF_000346465.2. Taxonomy (NCBI): domain Eukaryota; kingdom Viridiplantae; phylum Streptophyta; class Magnoliopsida; order Rosales; family Rosaceae; genus Prunus; species Prunus persica. The sequence goes on from NC_034009.1 coordinate 8,829,455, forward strand.
CCCTTATTGATATCTTCCCCTGATTAATATCTCTCCTTCTCTGATTTGAGCAATACAAGCAACATTGTCTTCATACATGATCATCTATCACACTACTCAACCTGCTTTTCACTTTTCAAATGATTGAAATCTTTAGGAGTATCAACAACTAATTTAATAGTTAGAATATGTTACAACAATATCAAATTTGAATTCAAAATACTCAAACTCTTAGTGTTAACTTTTAATTAAGAATATTGTGGTACTTTATATCCTTCAAGAGGTTGCTTCATCCGATATATCTCAAATATTTCATGAGCTTTGAGGATTTCCATGTACCATATAGTCTTAATAAATATGCATTTAACACATACTATAAGTTTTGCGTTAAAGTAACAACCGCACTTATAGAAATGTGGATGCATTTACGATGAGATTGGAGACTAAAACCACATGTCTCTCCCAGGAAACCTTATGTCATATTAGTGATCTTATTTCACTTCACAAACACCAATTCGTAACCTTCATACTGAACATTTGTAATTTGGTGTTTGAGTTATAGGTTCAATATCCAACTCTTCTTATTTAGTGATAAATGGAATTGCCTATTTCCATTTTTGGCCAATCACTTAATTTGTCGACATTCATGAAACGTGATTTAATATAATCATAGCCCTTGATGATTGTAGTAGCTACTAATAAACCAAATGTATCATCGATTTGTGATCCCACAATTCTTATGTGCATGCACATGCATAATTTATAATCATCTCATTGCTTTGGGGTACCAATGCCTCTTCAGGGGCTTATGTTGTCACTTATGGGACAAACACCTCTTTTACAATGAATTATTTAGAATATGTGGATCATAACCTCCTATAGAGCGTTATTTTTTATAGGGCTTGAATTTTTCAAATAATCTCCATTTCTGAAGAGTTAAGTCTTTAGAACCTATATTTCTGACATGCTTCAGGCATGCATTATATATATAGTCACCATGTTAATGGATTGTGATACGAGAATATCAATCCATGTTAGCATATGTACAACTTATATATGCATTATCTTGATGAGACAAAAGCGGATTGATTCAACACTATTTCACGACGTTCTTTAGGAATTGTCATTTCTCCCCCTAACGGCGGGAAAATTGTCTCAAAATGTAGGAAAATAAACTCACAGTCGTTATCAAATATGTGACCATTTTAGTAGGCACATTCAGTAAAACTGGTGAAGTGATCCATAATTAGATGTTGTATAGGCTCACAAATATTCCCTTGAATTATTTCAGGAAAGATGGCTCAAAGTCAATTTTTGACTGAGATGATCTTATGACAGCTTTTATTTGTGAGCGTTCTTTGTAATGATATTGTTGGACAAGACAATAATTTGAGTCTTTAAACGATGTCCTTACAAATTTATAAAAATCTTATGCATCATTGTGGGACATGGATTGCCAAGATAGTCATGTCACAACATAAAAGTTATTCGGTCAATGAACTTATAGTTCATGACATCATAATCTTCAACTATAATAGTTGTGTAATATTGGGGCCTCAAGAACTTTTGGTTCATAACATCATAAACTTCCTACCCACAAAAGAAAGTAGGAAGTTTCTCCAATAGACGCCTCTGGCTATCAATATTGGGGCGGTAATACAAAATATTACCATTGTAAAACAAAATTAATTAATAACCTAACATAAATAAAATAAAATAAAATAAAATAAGTAAAGTGGTATAAACAAGGAATAAAATAAATCAATTAAAGATTATGAAATTCCAAGATAATCCAATATTAATGTGGATTCAATATGTAGATAAAACTACAAGTTTAAGAATTGGATTTCCAACCAATTCAGGTTCATATAGGCACAAATAAGTAATGAACTTCAAGTTCATATATAGTATTAAGATCCATGAAAAACTATGAACTTCAGGTTCATATCAATCTATATTCGAAACTTCGGGTTCGAATATGTAGATCTAAATAAATTGAATTAATAGTCGTGCTTTGAACTTCATACTCAAATCGATGTATATGCACTCGAAACTTCTGGTTCAAGTTCTTGACATATGTAGGCCTCATGGAATTCTGATTTTGATTAATACAAAATCGAGGAGTTTTATGTCCTTATGTGCTCTTTAAATTCGCGGAACTTCACGCCCTCAATTATTTGGAATCAAAGAACTTCAGGTTCTGATTCAATCAAAAGGACTCTATATCCTAATCTAGTTATATGATGAGGATCACGGAACTTCGGGCCCCTGATCTTTTGTATAATTCAAACTCATCATAATAATTAAGATCATACTTAAAATTAAATAAACAAACAAATAAAAACAAAAACATGGCATTATATTCATGTGTAATAAGAATAAGAATTTTTTTTCTTAAACAAGCATGATGAAGTCTGATGGTGAGTACAAAGAAACTCTATACTATGTGATGACTCTAGCTCATATAAGAAGAAAGAAAATTCAGAGAAAGAAAACATACCAAGAGCAATGTCGTGCTGATAACGTGTTATAAAACTAGAGGGAGAAAATGTAGAGAGAAGTGATATGCTAAAGATAAAGCTTCACCATGTTTATTCATCTCTTAATCTTTGGTAGAACCACCTATTTATAGGCTTACAAGATAGAAGATTGAATACCATCATTTACAATATACCTATAGGTTACAAGTACTAATTACAAATACTTAGTGCATAGGTTACATAAAATCCAACGGTGGAATATTAAGAGGTATGGTGGTCATTCACCAACTCATGCATTTACAACACTTTTTTATTTTTTATAGTCTAAACAATCGCCTAACCCTTCTTTTAAAGAAAATATTAGGCTTATTGCATTTATATACTAATTTGTATATCACTTTTTTAATGGATGTGAGCCCCATTGTATTAATGGGCTTCACTTATATGAGAAAAGTGGTACACAATGCGAGGTTTTTTTTTTTTTTGGAGGATTTTTTTATTGAGATGGACGATAATATACTGAACAACACTACACGAGTGTTAGAACTCAAACCCAAGACCTTACCTGGAGGAGCAATTGCTCCAAACTCCTATTACTAGCTAGTACATAATATGGTATATAAATATAATAAACCTAACATTTTCCCTTCTTTTTAACATACGAGAAAGGTAATGTATGCATTTTTTATGTAAGATTTAGGGATTTGTCTACAGAAATTGATTTTTTTTTATTTTGGGAAAAAAATGGTTTGGTTTCCTAATTTTAAACAAAAAGAAAAATACTAGACTTATCACATTTTCCATACCACATTGTGTACCACCTCTCTAATAGAAGTGGGCTCCACCTCTATTAGAGAGGTGGTACACGTTCGTATAAAAATGTAATAAGCCTAGCATTATCCAAATAAAAAAAGTAAGCGAGAAAATGAAAAGACATGTTTTGTCCTATACCAGAAAAGGAAATTTAATGCATGTCTTATCAACAAGCTTAGCCACGTGTACGGTTCTGATGATGATCATTCTAACTTTCGCGCTAAGCAACTCATAACTCACTCACACAGTGTTTCTCTGAGAGTCTATTTCGTTTCCCACAGAAACCCAAAAGTCCCTTTGGCTCCTCCTTCCTCATTTCCTTCTTCCTCTCGCGGACTCGACGCAAAGGAGGTTAGGCCTTCAACTCAAGATTGTATCTTTATTGTTCTCTTATCAAAATCAACAGTTGAAATAACGATTCCATGCATTTTGCTTCCTCCGCTGTCATTATGTGTTATGCTTTTTATGTTTCTTTGTTCTGGGTCTGGCTTCTTCTCTCATTTTCGGGTCTATTTGCTTACCAATATGGTCACTTTTTTGTGTGTTTTGTTATTACTCTTTCGTTCGTTATCTTATCTTTGAGTTTTTTGTTCACTGGGTGAATAAATTTTGTGTTTTAAGACTTCACTGCAAGATTTTTGGTTATATTGTTGATGGGTATCCATGATTGTACGGAAAGAGTTCTTTTCTTGAGTACTTTCGACTTCATACATGATTTACTGGAAGAAGAAAAAAAAGATGGGGTTGCTATGAATGGTGCTAATAATATTGTGTTTGTTGGATATGGCTGGGGTTCCTTCCTGGAGCTATCCATGATTGTAAACGGAAAGAGTTCTTTTCTTGAGTACTTTCGACTTCATATATGATTTAGTGGGAAAAAAAAAAGAAGAAAAAAAAAGAAGAAGAAGATGGGCTTGCTATGAATGGTGCTAATAATTTTGTGTTTGTTAGATATGGCTGGGGTTCCTGGAGCTAACGACGTTATTGGGTCTTCAAAGAATGGAATATCTGATCATGAAAATAGCGGCAGTGGTCATAGCAAGGATGTGAATTCCATTTCATCAGTTTCAGATACGGAGGGCACTGAGGAGGTACTTGAAGATGATCAGCAAAGTGATTTAAGGACTCTTGCCGAGTTGATTTGCTTTGAAGAAGTTCCACCTAAATGGTATGCACGCTTAGGTGAGTTCAGCCCCCTGTTTAAGCCTAGTTTCAGTGAGATTGAAACTGAATGCATGGAAGTCTTTGAGAAAAAGAAAATGGAAACCAAGAAAATCTTAGGAAACTTTGATGGACAGATTAGCCTCTCGGTTGAAATTCTGAGGTGTGAAAGTTACTTTGACCCTAGCTGCTGCGGTGATTATTTGTGCCTTTCCGCACATTTTATTGATGAGAATTGGGAACTGAATAATTGGGTACTTCACTTCTGTTCTATTTCGGTTTCGGGTCCATCTGATGATTCCCTTCACAAGTATGAAGATTGGGGCATTTTAAGGTCGCTTGAAGATTGGGGCATTGAGAACAAGATCTCCGCACTCACTGTGAAAAATGATGATTGCAATAATGAATTGGTTGAGTTTCTGAAAACGCACATCCAAGAAAAGATGGAACTCCAACTTAATAGTAAGCTGTTTTGTGTGTATTGTTGTGGGGAAATGATCAGCGTAATGGTGCAGGATGCATTTGACAAGATTGCAGATATAGTTCACAAGGTTCGTCAGGTGTATACTTTTAAAACTGATTACCCCATGTGGTTTCTCAAATTGTTAAACCTGCAAGAAGCTTTGAAGTTATGGGCTCAGGGAAATCTCTCTTCCAGAGATGTGACTCACTCTCGTAACGTGCCTTCCCCAGAGGAATGGAAGAAAGTTGAGGGTGTTTGTAAAATTGTAGAGAACATATATAAAGTGACAGAAAGTGAATTCTTCAACGAAGCACCCCTAACTCCCAATGTTCATCTTTGTCGCCTGCTTAAGCTTCGCAAAATTCTGGCCAAAATGTCCATTGACTCAGATAGTTTTAATAGAACAGTAGTTGAGGACATGTTGAAAAAGTTTGATAAGTATTGGGATGACATGTTCTTGCTGTTGGCAATATCTGCAGCGCTGGATCCTCGATTGAAGATGAGATATATTGAATTTGTTTGTTCAGAAGTTAAGGATTGGAATGGAAACTCACAAGTTGCAGTTGTTTTTGGGGCCATTCACAAACTGTTTGATGAATATGTGGTCCGTTTTCCGTTGCAATACAACCAGCAGTTCATCCATTTGAATGATCACCCTAAAGAAAAATCAGACTTGGATTGCTATTTGGAACAACCTGTCTTAACTCCCAGTCAGGGTTTTAATGAATTGGCTTGGTGGAAAACCGCAAGCGCTAAGTACCCTACCCTTTCCCGGATGGCACGTGATTTTTTAGCCATTCCAGTTTCTCTTGCAACTCAAAGTGAGGCATACTATACTGTACCAAAGCCAACTGATGAACATATAGTTTGCTTGAAGCCAGACTTGATGAATGCCTTGATGTGTACTCGAAGCTGGGTATAGTGGGCAGGCACTGATACAATGTTAACAGGTAATTATCAATACTATTTCCTTTTGTTCTCAATTATTTTCAAGATGATTTAATTCTCACTAAACTTTTTTCCCCCTTTTCTCGTGCGTGTGGAGAACAGGTACAGTTTTTTTTTTTTTTTTTTGCTGCTCTTCCTAAGCTTATGGCTGCCTCACTTTTGGAAGGCTTGGGAATCAGAATAGCTAAGCCATTACTTAGTCATTAAAACCAGTTACTTTTGAACTCCATTGTAGTTTTGAATTGTTGTATTGAAAAGATGATGGAATGTGTTGCTCAATGTCGTGCTCAATATGATGGAAGCTACCAGCTAATGATATTAGAAGCTTAAAATTCATCTGACTTGATCTTTTCCAAAACACATGCCTTGAAAACAACATATATTGAAAAGATGATGGAATGTGTTGCTCAATGTCATTCTAATTTAATTTAAGGTCCAAAAACTAATAGTAAGTATTACCTTGGAAGACATTTGAACGATAGACGTAGGGGTTTCCTTCTAACTACACAATTTCTGAAACAGATTAGAGAATTGTTTGTGTGCTCAATTCTCTATGGTTTCCAACATTTAGACTTAAGGTCGTGGCTTGGAATCGTAATAAAAAATGAAACTAGTTTGTTCATGCAGATTTTCTTGACCAAAACAATAGACAAGATTTGTTTCTCAGAAACTTCTTTCTTTCATGTATGTAGTATATTTATATAAGAAAAACTCTCCTTGTCACATATTTAAAATACATTTAAATTAGATTTAAAATACATGGTACTTGGCAATTATCAATTATCCCACTTTTAATCCCCTTCACAATCAAAGATTTAAAATACATGTTGTGACTGGCCGCAAATAACAAAACAATGTGATCCCCATATCACACAAGTGTTTCTCGTGCTATAACCCAATGCACTCATTGAAAAACTTACAAAACAACAACAATAGTTTGTGTAATGTTATTGAAAGAAACAAAAAAAATTTAGCCCATGCCGGGATAAATTTCGGCTTCCGCCCTTGTTTTGTAATAATACATATTATTTACATATTTTATTTATATTTTTCACGTATTATTGAACAAGAAATCCAAATTTAAACAAACAAATTTATTTATTTATTTATAAAAATAAACAAAATGGTCCAATTTTTCAGGGTAAGGTTTTAAGAAATTTGCCAAATAGGAATGTGAAGGCTCGGTGTTGAATGCTTTATTAGGGGATAACGTACTTAAAAATATGTATTTGGTAGATCGTAGATGACTTTTAGCTTTGCATCGCATACTTATAAACTCTTCATCTGACTTTGCAATATATACATGGACTGTTCTTGCATCATATATCTCATAGAGTCCATTTAACACAATATATTTACATTTGTTATTCAGGTGAGGATAAATCAAAGGTTTCATGAGAACGTGTGCACGAGGCAGAGTTGATTAGTATCGCTATTTCAAACATTCGAAAAGATCTCCTAGGCCAACCTCTTCAACTGCAAGTAGTGCACTACGACATATGACAAAAAAGCTTACATCTAACGGGGTTAATACTATTTTGCTATTCCCGGTCAATAACACGACACATGAAAATAGTGCTACTTCCCGTTACATGAGAGTTTCTCTCGACATATGAGGGCATGGCTGCCTTATAAGAAGTTTATTCAAAGCCGACAGAGAGAGGTTTGCTTTAGAGTTTGTCATTTGAATTAATATGCTTTCACATAGTTGCCAAAGTTCTTTTCGTTTGGTCTGCGGATGGATTATTTTATCGTAATAGCCACGTATTACGGTTCTAATACATTTCATTCATACTTTCGCGCCAAGCAACTCATAACTCATACTCTGTTTCTCTCCCAGTCTATTTCATTTCCCATAGAACGCCAAAACTCCCTTCTCCAAAGTTCCTTCTTCCTCTGGGCTACTCGACGCAAAGGAGGTTAGGCCTTCAACTCAAGATTGTATCTTTATGGTTCTCTTATCAAAATCAACTCTTGAAATAGCGATTACAAGCATTTTGCTTCATCTACTGTCATTATGAGTTATGCTTTCTATGTTTCTTTCTTCACAGTCAGATTCACTGTCATCGTTTTTGTACATAATCTTTGAGTTCTCTTCTCAGTGGGTGAATAAAGTTTGTGTTTTTAAGAATTCACTGTAAGATTCTTGGTTATATTGTTGATGGGTATCCATGATTGTAGGCCAAGATTTCTTTTCTTGGCTACTTTTAACTTCCAAAATGCAAAACCAAAAATATATGATCTAGTATAACAAAATGGTGCTTATAAAAATTTTGTGTTTGTTAGATATGGCCGGGGATACGAAGGGCAATGAGGAGGTGGTACTTGAAGATGATCAGCAAAGTGATTTAAGGACTCTTGCAGAGTTGCTTTGCTTTGAAGAAGTTCCACCTAAATGGACTCAAGATTTTGATTCCTTACACTCAATAGGTAAGTTCAGCCCGCTGTTTATGCCTAGTTTCAATGAGGTTGAAACTGAATGCATGGAAGTCTTTAAGAAAAAGAAAATGGAAACCAAGAAAATCTTAGGAAACTTTGATGGACAGATTAGCCTCTCGGTGGACATTCTGAGGTGTGAAAGTTACTTTGACCCTAGCTGCTGCGGTGATTATTTGTGCCTTTCAGCACATTTTATTGATGAGAATTGGGAACTGAAAAAGTGGGTACTTCAGTTTTCTTGTATTTCGGTTTCGGTTTCGGGTCCATCTTATGATTCCCTTCACAAATATGAAGATTGGGGCATTTTAAGGACGCTTGAAGATTGGGGCATTGAGAACAAGATCTCCGCACTCACTCTGAAGAATGATAATTGCAATAATGAATTGGTTGAGTTTGTGAAAAGGCGCATCCAAGAAAATAATGGTAAGCTGTTTCGTGTGTATTGTTGTGCGGAAATGATCAGTGTAATGGTGCAGGATGCATTTGACAAGATTGAAGATATCGTTCACAAGGTTCGTCAGGTGTATACTTTTAATATTGATTACCCCTTCTGGTTTCTCAAATTGGCAAACCTGCAAATAGCTGTGAAGTCATGGTCTACCAAAGATGTGATTGGTTCTAATGACGTACCTTCCCCAGAGGAATGGAAGAAAGTTGAAGGTGTTTGTAAAATTTTAGAGAACATAAATGAAGTATCAGATGCATTATTTTACACAACACCTCTAACTCCGAATGTTTATCTTTGTCACCTGCATTGGCTTCCTAAAATTCTGGCCAAAGTGTCCATTGACTCAGATTGTTTTAATAGAATAGTAGTTGAGGACATGTCGAAAAAGTTTGATAAGTATTGGGATGACATGTTCTTGCTGTTGGCAATATCTGCAGCACTGGATCCTCGATTGAAGATGAGATATATTGAATTTCTTTTTTCAAAAGTTAAGAATAGGAACGGAAACTCACAAGTTGCAGTTGTTTCGGGGGCCATTCACAAACTGTTTGATGAATATGTGGTCCGTTTTCGGTTGCAAGACTACCAGCAGTTCATCCATTTGAATGATCACTCTAAAGAAAAATCAGACTTGGATTGCTATTTGGAACAACCTGTCTTACGTAATAATAAGAATTTTAATGCATTGGCTTGGTGGAGAATCGCAGGCATTGAGTACCCTACCCTTTCCCGGATGGCACGTGATTTTTTAGCCATTCCAGTTTCTCTTGCAAGTAAAATTGACGCACACTATACTGTACCAAAGCCAGCTGATGATCATTTAGTTTGGTTGAAGCCAGACTTGATGAATGCCTTGATGTGTACTCGAAGCTGGGTATAGTAGGCAGGCACTGATACAATGTTAACAGGTAATTATCAATATTATTTCTTCCTTGTTCTTTTTGTTCTTAATTATCTTCAATATGTATCCTGCAAGATGATTTAATTCTCACAAGATTTTTTTCCCCCTTTTTTTGTCCGTGTGCTTGATGTCGAGAACAGGTACAGTTTTTGATTTTTGCTGCTCTTCCCTAGCTTATGGCTACATCACTTTTGGAAGGCTTGGGAATCTCAGTTTAGCTAAGCAATTGACATAAACATCAAACCAGTTACTTCTGAGCACCATTATAGAGATTGAACATTTTTGTGTTTTTGTATTGTAACTTTCTTTGGATCTGTTTCCCCTGGAATGGATGGTAAAAACTAGTTGTCTTGATGTCTAGAGATGGTTGAATAAATGATGCTGAAGTTTACCTTATTGCCCTTATGTGTGTGTTTTGAATTGCTCTGTTGAAAAGAGAGAGCATGGTGGAATGTTTTGCTAAATTATAATATCATGCTCTATTGGATCACAAATCCAAATTGGAAGCTACCAGCCCTAATATTAGAAGCAAAAAATTCATCTGACTTGATGCCTAATTGGGAGCTACCTTGCCTGACCCCGAATTTTTCGTATTTTAAAAAATAAATAAAAACAAAAATTCCATATTGGAAACAACATAAAGGTCTGTAATAAAATTTTTACTTCCAATTTATTTAGATTTAAGGTTGTGGCTTGGAATAGTCATAAAAAAATGAAACTCAACAGTTTGTTCATGAAGATTTCTGGCTCCTTTTTTCCACGTTAAAAAACACAAGATTTCTTACTCAAATACTTCTTTGTTTCATAAATGAAGAAAACTCACTTTGTGCAAACGTGTTATTGGCATATTTTAGTGTACTAACGTATTTTTCACGAATAATACACGTTATTTCAAAATTTTTGCAACAAGGGCGAACCAGTTTATAGTTCCCATGTGCTATATATTGCACAATGCACTCTTTGAAAAACTTACAAAACAACAACAATAGTTTATGTAATGTTGTCGAAACAAAATAATTTAGCCAACCCTAGATAAATTTCTAGTTCCGCCTTTGTATTATTAGAGTATTTTGTTCATTTTTCGAGTATTATTGAGAAAAAGACAACAAAAAATTAAAATTTATAAAATGGCCCAAATTTCAAGGTATGTTTTTAAGAAATTTGCCAAATAGCGCACCCGCCGTATTTTCAGGGTATGTTTTTTGTGAAATACCGAAAGAAAAATTGTGGCATGTGTTATAAATAACGGTTCTGATGCATTTTGTTCATACTTTCGCGCTAAGCAACTCATAACTCATACTCTGTTTCTCTCCCAGTCTATTGCATTTCCCACAGAACGCCAAAACTCCCTTGTCCTCAGCTCCTTCTTCCTCTGGGCTACTCGACGCTAAGGAGGTTAGGCCTTCAACTCAAGATTGTATCTTTATCGTTCTCTTAACAAAATCAACTCTTGAAATGGAGATTACAAGCATTTTGCTTCTTCTACTGTCATTATGTGTTATGCTTTCTATGTTTCTTTGTTCTGGGTCTGCCTTATTCTCTCACTCTCAGATCATTTTTGCGTTTTTTTTTTTAAATTTTTCTTTCATTCTTTGTATTATCTTTGAGTTCTCTGTCCAGTGGGTGAAAAAAGTTTGTGTTTTGTAGAATTTACTGTAAGATTTTTGGTTATAATCTTTGAGTTTTCTTCTCTGTGGGTTAATAAAGTTCGTGTTTTTAAGAATTCACTGTAAGATTCTTGCTTGTAATCTTTGAGTTTTCTTCTCAGTGGGCGAATAAAGTTTGTGTTTTTAAGAATTCACTGTTCGATTCTTGGTTATATTGTTCATGGGTATCCATGATTGTAGGGCAAGATTACAAGCATTTTGCTTCTTCTGATCTGCTGTCATTATTTGTTATGCTTTTTATGCTTCTTCGTTCTGGGTCTGCCTTATTCTCTCATTCTCGGGTCCAATGTGATCATTTTTGCCTATTTTGTTATTTCTCTTTCGTTCTTTATATTATCGTTGAGTTCTCTGCTCAGTGGGTGAATAAAGTTTGTGTTTTTAATAAGATTCTTGGTTATATTATTGATGGGTATCCATGATTGTACGCCAATATTTCTTTTCTTGGGTACTTTTAACTCCAAAATGCAAAACCAGAAATAGACTGCATACATGATTTAGTAGAACAAAATGAGGTTGCTGTGGTGCTTATTATAATTTTTTGTTTTTTTAGATATGTCTGGGGTTCCTGAATCTAATACAGTTACTGGGTCTGCAAAGAATGGAATATCTGATTCTACTGAAGAGAATTCTAGCAGTGGTCATAGCAAGGATGTGGGTTCCTTTTCATCAGTTTCAGATACGAAGGTCAAGAAGGTAGTTGAATATGACCAGCAGAAAGATTTAAGGACTCTTGCAGAGTTGATTTGCTCTGGAGCAGTTCAACCAGAACGGGCTGGAGATATTATACGGTCAAATAGTATGTTTAATCCGCTGTTTAAGCCTAGTTTCAATGAGGTTGAAACTAAATGCATGGAAGTCTATGAGGAAAAGAAAATGGAAACCAAGAAAATCCTAGGTAACTTTGATGGACAGATTAGCCTCTCGGTGGACATTCTGAGGTTCGAAAATCACATTGACCCTCGCTGCTGTGGTGATTATTTGTGCCTTTCCGCACATTTTGTTGATGAGAATTGGAAACTGAAAAAAAGGGTACTTTGCTTCAGTTCTCGTTCGGTTTCGGGTCCGTCTGATGATTCCCTTCACGGATATGAAGATTGGGGCATTGAGAACAAGATACGCGCAGTCACTGTGAATAATGGGAAGTGCTATAAGGAAATGGTTGAGCATGTTAAAAGGCACATCCAAGAAAAGAAGGAATTCCAACTTAATCCAGTGTTTCCTGTGTATTGTTGTGGGGAAATGTTCAGAGTAATGGTGCAGGATGCATTTGACAAGATTGAAGATATCGTTCACAAGGTTCAGCAGGTGCACTCTTTTAAAACTTCTGAGCCCCTGTGGTCTACAACATGGTTAAATCTGCAAGAAGCTGTGAAGTCATGGTCAACAGGAGAACTCTCTACCAAAGATGTGATTGGTTCTAATGACGTACCTTCCCCAGAGGAATGGAAGAAAGTCGAAGGTGTTTGTAAAATTATAGGGAGCATAGATGAAGTATCAGAAGCATTATTTTACACAACACCTCTAACTCCCAATGTTTATCTTTATCACCTCCATGAGCTTCACGGAATTCTTACCAAAATGTCCACTGACTCGGATAGTTTTAATAGAACAATAGTTAAGGACATGCTGAAAAAGTTGGATGAGTATTTGGATAATGACATGTTCTTGCTGTTGACAATGTCTGCAGCACTGGATCCTCAATTCAAGATGAGATATATTGAATTCTTTTGTTCAGAGGTTAAGCGTAAGGACGAAAAAACACAAGTTGCAAATGTTTTATGGGCGATGCAGAAACTGTTTGATGACTATGTGATCCGTTTTCCTACCCAAGGGGAGTCTTGTCGTTCTAGACGTTGGAAACGCAGTTTTAGAGTGGTGCAGGACTACCAGCAGTTCATCCATTCGAATGACCACCCTGCGAAAAAATCAGACTTGGATCGCTATTTGGAAGAACCTGTGTTACCTTGGAGTCCAGATTTTAATGCATTGTCTTGGTGGAGAACCGCAGGCACTGCGTACCCTACGCTTTCCCGGATGGCACGGGACCTTTTGGCCATGCCAATGTCTCTGTCAACTGGAAATGGTGTATACTATACTGTACCAAAGCCAGCTGATGATCATTTAGTTTGGTTGAATCCAGGCTTGATGAATGCCTTGATGTGTACTCGAAGCTGGGTATAGTAGGCAGGCACTGATACAATGTTAACAGGTAATTATCAATACTATTTCTTCTTTGTTCTTTTTGTTCTTAATTATCTTCAATATGTATCCTGCAAGATGATTTAATTCTCACAAGATTTTTTTCCCCTTTTTTTGTGGGTGTGCTTGATGTCGAGAACAGGTACAGTTTTTGCTTTTTGCTGCTCTTCCCTAGCTTATGGCTACCTCACTTTTGGAAGGCTTGGGAATCTCAGTTTAGCTAAGCAATTGACATAGACATTAAAGCAGTTACTTCTGAACTCCATTACAGAGATTGAACATTCCTTTTTTCTTTTGTTGTATTGTAAATTTGTTTCCCTTGGATGGTAAAAACTAGCTGTCCTGTCTTGTTGTCTTGAGATGGGTGAATATATGATGCTAAATTTTACACTATTGCTGCATTTGTATATTGCACTTTGGTTGAAATTCTGGTAACTTTACTAGTTCATAATATAGTAAAAGTGGAATTACAATATCCTGTGTGTTTTGAACTGATCTGTGGAGAGACAATGGACATGATGGAGTTTGCTGCTCAGCAATTATATTAGGAACAAAAATTCATCTGACTATCTATCCTAAGTATGTTACAAAAATAAATGAAATCGAAATCAGGGCTGTAATAAATAAAAAATGACTTGATCATATTTTTGAATCCTTAGCATCCCAATTTTTTTTTCCAACCCTTTCTTTTTGGAAGTTTTGTAAAGAACACTGTAATTATAAATAATAAAAAATTCAACAATTTGTTCATGAAGATTTCTTACTCCTTTTTTCAATAATTTGTTCAACAATTATTCAGACTTGCTATGAATATTGGAAGAGGTCTGTCAATTTGAATCCCCCTTCCTTATAAATGTTTTTAAAAAAAAAAATTAAAAAAAATTAAAATTAAAAAAACTAAATGATCATGATCTATAAAGACACATACTTCAACTGGTAAAAATTCAAAAATCCAAAAAATGCTATTGATTAATCAAAATGCTAAAATTCACAACTTAAATAAAATATAATTATAAACAAACACAACAAAAATATATTATTTACTTAAAAACAGAAGGACATGTCTTGTAAATAAGGGAGCCACGTGTACGGCTATTCCGTAATATTTTCCCGCTAAAATGAAGCATAAGCACCCATTTCTCTGTGTCAAATTCCACTTCCAAGTTCTAACAGAACCCTAAATCCCCTTTGTGCTCTCACTCTCTCTCTGAGCTCTTTCCTCTGGGCGACCATCCCAAACGAGGTTTGTCTGAATCTCAAGTTTGTGTCTTCCTTATACATTCTAAACAATGATCACGCGCTTTTTGCTTTCTTGTACTGTATTACGCTTTCTGGGTTTTCTTTTTGTCTTTACAATGCTTTGTTTTTATTCATTTGTTGGTTATAATAATTTTGAGTGTGTATAAATTTTTTTGTTTTTAAGAGTTTATTGCGAGATTTTTGCTTATATTGTTAATGGGTATCCATGATTTTACGCCATCATTGATTCTATTTTGTGCTTTAGCTCCGTAGTTATAAATAGATGCTGGCATGCATGAACGCAAATAAAAATGATGGGGTTAATGTAAAAGAAACGAAGTGAAAGACTAGATTTTTCACTTGTTTGGAGCTATGGTGCTAAAAAGTTTGTGTTCATTAGATGTGTCAGGGATTCATGAAGCTGATGAAGCTGTTGGTTCCAAAATGAAAGGAATGTGTGATCATGAAAATGACAGCTAGGGTAGCGAAAACGAAGATGTGAATGGCATGTCATTTGATTCTGATGCAAGGTTATGAGCAAAAAGCTCTGAGGACTTTTGCAAATTCTGTTTGCTCTGCTCATGTTCCACCTAAGTTGGTTGAAGGTAGTGATTTTTGAGAGTTGGCACATAAGTTTAACCCGCTGTTTAAGATTAGTGTCAAAGAGGTCGAAAGTGAATGCATCAAAGTCTATGAGGAAAGGAAAGAGACAGTTAAAGATAACTTAGGAAATTATGAAGGACAGATTAGCCTCTCAATGGAGATATTGAAGTACTATAATTTCTGTAAGTTTTTGTGCCTTTCGGCACATTTTATTGATGAAAATTGGAAACTGAGAAAGTGGGTACTTTACTTCCGCTGTGTTTTGGATTCATGCGATGAAGATGATTTACCTGATGATGTCTCTTGTCAAGATTGGGGCATTTTTAAGTCACTTGAAGATTGGGGTATTAAGGATAAGAATTCTTCATTTGTAATGACTAATGGTTATGGCTGTGTGGCTGAGTTTATGATAAATCATATCCAAGAAAACAAAGGAACTCTGTTTTAATGGTCAGCTGTTTCATGGGTTTCGCGTGTATTGTTGTGGGGAAATGGTCAGTGAAATGGTGCAGGATGCGTTTGTTAAGATTATAGATATCATCAACAAAGTTCATGGATTGTCTTCTTCTGTAAAATCATTACCCTTATGGAATCACACAATTTTCGATCTACAACAAGCTCTGAAGTTGCGGGCTATGGGAGAATTCTCTTCGAAAAAAATAATCGATTTTCATGATGTACCATCCCCTGAGGAATGGCAGAAAGTTGAAGGTGTTTGTAAAATTGTAGGGAGCATATATGAAGTATCAAATGCATTATTTGGGACGAAACATCTAACTCCTAATGTTTATCTTTATCACCTCCATGAGCTTCACGAAATTCTGACCAAAATGTCCACTGACTCAGATAGTTTTATTAGAACAATAGCCGAGGACATGTTGAACAAGTTTGTTAAGTATTGGGACAACATGTTCTTGCTGCTGGCAATGGCTGCAGTTCTGGATCCTCGATTTAAGATGAAATACATAGAATTTGTTTGTTCTAAAGTCAAGGGTAGGGACAGGAACTCACAAGTTGCAGCTGTTTTGGGTGCCATCCGCAAACATTTTGATGAATATATGATTCGTTTTCCTGAAAAAGAAAACTTCATGAGTGATTCATCTTCTTCCGATTCAAATTCAGGACACTCTCCTAGTCCAGCACATCTGAATCATATTTTTGGTGTGTTGAAAGACTACTACCGGTTCATCCAATCGAGTAATCAGCCTACGAAAAAATCAGACTTGGATTGCTATTTGGAGGAACCTATCTTACTTGGAGCCAGGATTTTAGTAAATTGACTTGGTGGAGAACTACAGGCGCTAAGTATCCTACCCTTTCGAAGATGGCACGTGATTTTTTGGCTGTTCCAGTTTCTCTTGCAACTTCATATGAGGCATCATTCTATACCGAACCAAGGCCAGTTAACGAACATATAATTCGGTTGAAGCCAGACTTGGGAATTGCCTCGATGTGTACGCGAAGCTGGTACATTAAAAGAATAGTAACGGGTTATGGACATAATTTTCCTCTGCTCTCCTGTTTCTTATCCATAACAATTTTCGATATGTAGATCCTGCAGAATGTTATACTATAAGATTGTTTTGATTTTTCTCTTTGTTGTGGTGCAGTAAGTGTCTAGAACAGGTGCTCTTTGGCCTGCTGCTGCTCTTGCCTAGCTTGTGATTAGCTCTATTCTGACAGACATGGGGATCAGATCAGCTTAGTATAGCAATTGGCATGGACATCAAGTTTATTACTATTGAATTCCATGATGGAGACTAAACTTTTAAACTCATTTTGTTTGAATGTATCTTTTTGATGGATCTGTTTCCCTTGGATTCTCCTGGAGAATGGAGATTGTTCCAGATATGAAGTTGGGTCTTGTGGTGGAAATTCTGGCCATTTTGACTGTTGGATGAATGAAGCATTGCACAAGACTACAAGTAGAGATGAAATCTTATAGCTTTTATTTTTATTTCATTTTTTATAAGAACCAACTTAACTTTATTAATAAATATAAACAACAGCTTAAACCTTGATAATTATAAATAAATAAATAAAATTAAACCTGATCATATCAATTAACAGCAGTTGCCCAAGTAACGCACACCTAAATTATTGTGGTGGACCATAAAAAATAAAATCATTAGTAAAAAATGAAGGAAAAAAAAAATGATTCCAAAGATTTGAAAATATATGTTTTTTTACCATAATAAAATTAGCTCAAAATTCGATATATATTTTTTTTGGTCAAACAAAATTTGATAGTTTGATGGGTGCGACTGCACACACTGGATAACGACCCCCCAAATCTCATAATCAAATCAGACACACCAAAAAAATCCAGACAGCAACGTCCCACCTGGGACCTGACAAGGCAACCGCCTTAGACGACGCCGTATTAGGAGCTCTCCGAAATCTAGAATGCTACTACTAGCAGTGAAGAGTGCAGTATCTGGAAGTTGATTTCCAGAATACAAGAAGATCATTTTTTTCATATTGAGAAGAATAAGAAGAAGAACCATTCTTAAAAGCTTTGCAAGTTTTGCATAGACAGCAGATTTCCTTTCAAATTTTGGATTTTTTTTGCGGGAGAGAATCAGATTTGAGGTGCTCAAGTTCTGGAGGAGCATATAAGGTATGTGCGTGTAAGCTTGTGTTCATTCAAAGCTTTATAGAGTTTTCAGTCATTCGTTGCTTTGATTGATACTTGATAGTGGCACTAAAACTAGACCCTCATTAGGAAGATTCAAATTTTGGTGACATTCTCTGTGTTTGTGTGTATAGCTGGAGTATAAGTTTTTATTTTATTTTATTCCTAAAGTTTTGATTTTTGAGAATTCAACTATTAGATTAGGCTTGCTTGAGTGTTTTGAATTATTATTTGTGTGTTTTGAATTATTATTTGTGTGTGTGTGTGTGTGTGTGTGGATTGGCTATTGAATAATCGAAAGTAGTATTCAATGTCATTTTGCAAGCAAATCAGAGCAAGAAGCTTACAGAAGATGACAGTTCACGAACTGGGTTACAGACAAAGAGGACTGTAGAAGGGTCATGTGGTTTTGTTTAAGCATCAGCTTCACCAGATAACCAAAATGAAGAAGTGGTCCGGAGGCCTGTTTATCATTGCTCTTGCTATGATATTGGTTTTTCGTTACTGCAGCATTGTCAAAATTGAGCCACCAAAGCAGTCGCGGAAGCAGTCGGCTTCAGATTTCTTCGGAAACCATCCAACCAATGATTCTTTTATTACGTCGTCAGAGATAAAAGTGAAAAAAGAAGCAGAATCATATAAGAAACCCCATTTTATAGAAGTTGATGGGCCCAGTGAGCTGTTTGCTTCACATGACATCTTCAAAGAAGGGTCAAGGGCCTTGCTTGTATGGCCTCACATGCGTCCCCTACTGTCAAGGTCTGATTCTTTGCCTGAAACTGCTCAAGGGGTTAAAGAGGCCTCCCTAGCGTGGAAAGACTTGTTGTCTGCAATTGAGAAGGACAAGGCTTCCAAATTAAGCAAAAGTAACAGCCAAGAAGATAAAAATTGCCCTTTCTCTGTAAGTACACTTGATAAGATAGTGTCAAGAGACGGGGTTATTCTTGAAATCCCTTGTGGCCTTGTTGACGATTCTTCCATTTCTTTGGTTGGCATTCCTGATGGGCACTCTAGAAGCTTTCAAATTCAACTTCTAGGCTCCCAACTTGCAGGAGAGCCTGAGCCTCCTATTATCTTGCATTACAATGTCAGTCTCCCCGGTGATAACATGACAGAGGAGCCATTTGTAGTTCAAAATACTTGGACTCATGAACTTGGGTGGGGCAAAGAGGAAAGATGTCCTTCTCACAGGTCTGCTAACAACCTGAAAGGTAAATTTTTTGTTTAGACTTTAGACTGTATGAGAATTGCAAGTCCAACTCTTTTGCAAGAACATTCTCGTTTTTTTTTATCCTATGGTAGCTCAAACTTGAAGAGCACATTATATGAAAAAATGTAATTAAACTCATGATAACTTTAGAACACTCGTTTGTCCTCTGTATTAATCGAAAATGTTATAATGTATAACACTGTTTTCATACTAATCAAATAAAGATTATTTATTATACCCTGCTTTTTTTCTTTAACTTAAGAATAAGGTTCCTCTTAAAAAACAACAAGGGTGTTACAAGTAGAAATCTAACACATTTTAGCAAATTTGACAGTTGATGGACTTGTTCTTTGCAATGAACAAGCTGTCAGAAGCTCCTTGGAAGAAAATCTAAATATGAGTCAGCCTAGTAGTGACATGTTGACCAATGTTTCCAGGGGAGGTGCCTATGGAAGTGCTAATTTCCCATTTGTTGAAGGGAATCCCTTTACTGCTACATTGTGGGTTGGTTTAGAGGGATTTCACATGACTGTGAATGGAAGGCATGAAACATCTTTTGCATATAGGGAGGTAAGGTATGATTTTATTGGTAATAACAGATTATTGCCGAAAACTTGTTTTCTGCAAGACAATTCCATTTTGGAAAAAGTGAATAATTCCACCCTACATTGCTTTTTTGCATATGTAGAAACTTGAGCCATGGTCAGTTACCAAAGTCAAAGTGGCTGGTGGTTTGGACCTCTTATCTGCCTTAGCTAAAGGCTTGCCTGTTTCTGAGGATCATGATTTAGTTGTTGATGTTGAGCACCTCAAAGCTCCTGCGACTTTGAAGAAAAGGCTATTGATGTTGGTTGGAGTGTTCTCTACTGGAAATAATTTTGAGCGTAGAATGGCATTGAGGAGGGCTTGGATGCAATATGAGGCTGTACGTTCTGGGGATGTGGCTGTCCGGTTTTTCATTGGCCTTGTAAGTGAAACATTGCAGACTCTGAGTCATTTGCTTATGCATACCAAGATGGTCTCATATTCTTCAATATCCTCGGGTTTTTCCCAATAAGAAGTCTAAAGGCTGTGGTTTTGTCTGTTAGCTGAAGTATTTTCATCAATTTGCCACTTATTGATGCCAAGATAAGGTTTCCTTTAGTTGTGTGCATAGTGTTTTAGAAATTATTATGGCTTGAAAAGGCCATCTGTGATGCCAGTACTATGCAGACTGGAACACTTGATCATCTAAAGAGTTCTTCAGCAAGAATTGCTGTGTTGGTGGTGCCTCAATTGGGAGATTTAGTTTTGTTCTTATCCCAGATCTAGGTCGTCAAAATCTTCTTCTACTTTTTTTGGTTCTGGTACTCTCACATTATTTTTTTTTTCAGCAAGAATTGCTGTGTTGGTGGTGCCTCAATTGGGAGATTTAGTTTTGTCCTTATCCCAGATCTAGGTCGTCAAAATCCTCTTCTACTTTTTTTGGTTCTGGTACTCTCACATTATAAACTTGCAGAATTGAAACAATCTCATTATGTAACATACTCCTGGGACTCCAATATATGCATTCTAATTACAATTCATCAACATATTGCTTGCTCAGAAAAAATTGGTTGGTATCAAAGTTTACAACTTGTTCATACCTGCAGCACAAGAACAGTCAAGTGAATATTGAGCTGTGGCGAGAAGCTGAAGCATATGGAGATATCCAACTGATGCCATTTGTTGATTACTACAGCCTGATTAGTTTGAAAACAATTGCAATTTGTATTTTTGGAGTACGTCAATACAAAATATTATGTTCCAGCAAACTGAATTATCAATATATACATTGTTAGAAAAGTTATCAATCATCTTTATCTTAAATCTGCAGACCAAGATCCTCCCTGCTAAATATATCATGAAAACAGATGATGATGCTTTTGTTAGAATTGATGAGGTGATCTCTAGCCTCAAGGGAAAGGCAACAAATGGTCTCTTGTATGGTCTTATAGCCTTTGAATCAGCGCCCGATAGGGAGAAAGGCAGCAAGTGGTATATTGATAACAAGGTACTCACATCAAATTTCTTTCTATATATGGTTAATGTTTGCTTTATTTCACTTTGACTTGATTTTGATGAGTGTTATTTTGCCCAGGAATGGCCTCATGCTTTGTACCCACCATGGGCCCATGGTCCAGGTTACATTATCTCTCGGGACATTGCCAAATTCATTGTCCGCGGCCACCAGGAAAGCGACCTCAAGGTAAAATTACTTATGCAAAATGCAACCTCTAAGGCTCATTCTTCTAAGGATCTGCATGAAGTTTGTAGAACATGTCACTTTATCTTGAAAAGAAAATGACATAGAATTTCTCTTTCTTTTAAGACTGGTCACTGACATACAAAGTGGGGCATGTAAAGACAGGTGAGCAGGGCCAGCAGGCGGTGTGTTGATTTTCTCATTCCTTGGCTAACCTGTTAGCATTATGACTTTTCAGCTTTTTAAACTAGAGGATGTTGCAATGGGCATATGGATCGAACAATTCAAGAACAGCGGCCATGAAGTGAATTATGTCACGGATGATAGGTTTTACAGTGCCGGATGCGAATCAAATTACATTCTCGCTCATTACCAAAGTCCAAGGTTGGTGTTGTGCCTTTGGGAGAAGCTGCAGAAAAAGCACGAACCCGTCTGCTGTGAGTAAATGCCAACCATGCAATGAAAGTCTTTTTGTGAGATCAACTCTTCTATGTAACAACCAAAGCTGAAAGCTTTAGGATATGAGAATTTAACTGCATGTCAAGCAGATTCAAATACCAAAACTCAAAATTTTACTCTTTTGTGGGGTTTTCTTGGCAACATCAGATAAAATTGTAACTGTACAGGTATATTCTTCAGCCTGAAGATGTGAAAATTTTGGACTGAACCGTGTTTTCTTGGATCAAACTGTAAGGTTCAGGTGGTTTTCCACACCTAATGTGTTCCTTTGTGGCAAATCAAACGGTGGGACAATTTGCCGAATAATAAAGAGCATGTGGACATTTGAACGAATAATTTAGTTGAAGAAGCAAAATGCAAATCGTGTTTACGTTTGGGGACCATTTGAGTTAAAAATCGGGATTTTTGTAAAAATGTCACGGGAATTTATATCTCAGTTTCAATTTGTCACCTTAAAAGAAAATTGTAAGAGGGAAGGGGTTGGTCGAAGCCGTCGGTGCTGCACATGGGATGGGGGAATGTGTGATATTTTTAAAATACAATTTTTTATATAATAATTTTTCCATTTTTAAAATACTCTTAAAAATAAAAAGACTGAAATACCTTTTAAAATGGATGGAAAATAAGATGGTGTTAAAATCATATGACAAATCATGCATTTTTAAAAATTAAGGTGACATTTCTCTTTTTAAAAAAAAAATTAAGATAACAAATTGAAACTGAAGTATAAATTAAGGTAACATTTCTACAAAAATCTCTTCAAAATCCTTTTTTCTATCAATTTAGTTAGATGAGGTTGACCTCGTATCATAATGGAAACAGAAGGATGGTAAGTTGACTTGTGGCTGTAAGGCCACCCCTCCCAACTTCCAATTCTGGGCCATGAATTGTGGATCAAATAATGAGGAGGGCACACTACCATTGTGTTTCACACAAGCCACGTGTATTAACTCTTTTCATTTTTTTTCTATTTTTGGTACTAAATTATGGTATATATTATTGTCGACAGACAAGAGTCACATTAATTTTCTAATTTTAAGCTGATGTGACATTTTTCCAGCTGGTTGATGAGCATTGGCCAGTGCGGATTGGGCAAACCGCAAGATTGGCCAATCAGTTGTTGGTTTGATGAGTATGGGTACGTTTCTTCAATCTCAATGCCAAACTCTTGGATGGTAAGAACTTTGCAATATAAGTGATTTTCGTTGGGACACGTGTATCGCAGAAACTTGTACACATCATTCTCCTTTGGTGACACTCTTCGTAACAATTGTTTCTACACCTCAGCTAAAAAACAGTCGGAACTTTGCTTGAATAAAATAGTTATTTATGACGCACTAACTTACACGTATGAAAAGTATTCATGGCTTCTTTTCTGCCACGTGTAAGACCCAACCCAAAAATATCTTAAAATTTGAAATGGCTGGTAGGTTTTCAACCAATTTATGAATGCTTAATATCTAGAAACCTCACCTACTACCGCTTTAATTTATGTTATGTAATAACTTATTTAATTGTAGTAAAACCCACGGGTTGTTATTATTTAGAACTTTCTTATACCAATAATATTAGAAAAATGGATTCCAACATAAAACTTCGAGTACCGAAATAACTGCTCTTAACCATTTAAGTTACAAGTTGTATGTAATTTTTTTTTTAAAGTTGAATGCACAAAAAACCTCCACCTTATGATGATAGGGATAACAACGAAGATAAATGCGAGGGTTTTTTTTTTATAGATAGACATTAAAGAAAGGAAATATTTTTTCTCATAATTTTAATTCAAAATGTGTATCATCACGAACACATGTCAAGTGTTGATAATAATAGTAATAGTCCACCTTAAGTTAAAGTGGTAAATAAAGATACTCTCTTAAAGAAAAGGTGGAGGAAATGAAATGAAGATGCTTGTTAGTTAAGTTACTTGGATTAGTCTTGGCCTCAAATGGAATCAAAGCGTGCTAATTGCTGACTCTGGCCACAAACTTTAAATCCAACAAGGCAACGACTAACAAAAACCGAACCTTCGTACGCAACCTTTGTATATGATTAATATAAAGTGCCAGCACTAATGAAGGTGCATAATCAGTCAGCTTCCTTAATTAAAAAAAAATTCTAATTTTTACTTTACCTAATTCTTGAGATAAATAAAATATAACGTGTAACATAAATACTGCATTTTTATTATGGGGACATCGCCACGCATGTCGAATTCCTTATAAAATCATGTGTGAAATGAGGGAGAAATTCCGGATATATTTTCTTCATCATTCATTCATGATGGCCCTTTCCCTAATTTAATAATCTACTTTGTTACACAATTCAATGCTTTGTTATGTGCATTCTACATCAAGGCCCCATGTGATTTGAAGTTTGAAGGATCTTGCTTACTTTCATGGCTTTATATTTTTAAGGAGAAAAAAAAGGTTTTTATAAACTTTGAGTGGTAAATAAAAATGTTTACTTGTTATGAATGAGGAAAGTCATGAGTCGGAAAATTTAAATTCGTGAACTAAAAGAATTGAATTAACTACCCTCTTAGTTGATTTCATTCATGATTTTGAAGGTATTTGATTACGGATTTTAATTTGTAACCTACAAAAGTTTTGATTCATTATGAATTTTATATGTTAATAAACATATGAACATAACAAAACAGTGTCATCCTCGTGACATACAAGTTCTTTTCCTTTGCAAACTCCTTGCAAATCCGTGCTACTAAATAATTATGAAAAATAATATTTTCGGAAAAGTAAAATATTAAATACTGTTGCCTAGTAATAATAGAGGCGTGAAGTTAGGTGAAGCGCCAATCAATACGTCGGTGCTGTTTAGTTGTCACTCCGTAAAAGGAAAGCTAAACCCGAAATGGAATCGGCAGCCGCAAAGCATATACCCACGCAAAAGGGTAAAACGGTCAAAACTAATACAGCCCCTTCAGGTTACCTCCAGCAATTACCCGCCATGAGATTCACGTGTGGCGCACACTTCCCTTAAAACCACCCGAATGTGTCAGCCACAGGCACGTGGCGGTCATCAAGAGCCGGTCTACAGGTTCAGCCGGTCGTTTACTTCTCCGAACCGGAAATGGATTCTATTCTACATATATAACCCAACTCTTTTCGCATTAAAACACACAGAGAAATTCAAGAGAGGCAGAGCGATCGAAAATTAGAAACTAAAACCGAAGCATTTAACGAATAAAAACCCTAATTTGCATCTCTGTTCACCTTCACTGAGAATAAAAACCCTAAATTGCTCTTTTTTTCACGGTACGACGGCGTTTGAGGATGATTGTGAGTGAGAAAATGGTTGCTGAAGCGGAGGTTATATGCCAGAAGACCATGGCCATGCCTGTGCTGGACATGAAGTACCGTGTCTGCGTTTCCAAGGAGCACAACCGTCAGATCGACGTGGCCTCCCCGCCTTCTTCTGCTCCGAGCTTCGGCGAGGTTTGCGTCTCCGAAACGATTTCCACTGAGATATCTCGCTTCAAATCGGTATGTTCTTTAGCTTTGTTACGAGTTTGTATGAAGAATTAGTGAATTACTTGCTGTTTTCTTTTATTGGCTTTTTTGAATTGGGATTTATTCTATGGCTTTGTTTTCTTGGATGTCTATTCTCAAGATTAGCTATGGGTTTTTAGAATTGTATGAGGAAAATCAACATTGGTTCTTGAATTTCTGTGGGTTCAGTTAGAGTCTACTGAATAGCTAGTCCGTAGGGTTTCCTTATCTCTTTTTGGATGCTATAATGTTTGTCATTAGTCTGCAAAGTTTATTTATTTATTTATTTTTCTGATGAGCTCAGTAATTTTTTCGTGGTTTTTCTTTACAGTAAATCCCAAGTAAGCTTTTGATTTGTAAGATTTGTTTTTTGATCAATTGATTTGAGAATTATTTACTCTGTAAAATTTCTACTGTTCGCATATTTTCTAGTCTCTATGAGCCCTCTGGATTAGATATTGTGCAGATTTATTGATTAGGGCTTTAAAATTGATTGTATTATATGCTTTTCTCTATGCTGGAAATTCTGTTTAATGGGTTTGTCAGAAGTTTCTGGACCTGATTGGTTGATTTTGGTTTTTCTTTCTATAAGAATTTGGTTTTATGCTTTTTGGTTGGGAAAATCTGACTGATGCAATCAACAGCTGTTTAAATATGGAATGCAAGATGAAAGTAAATAGAGAAATTACTCTGTAGTAATTCTAAAAGAAACTTTATGAGTGAAATCATGTATGCTCCACAACGTCAGTTGTTTAGTTTTGGGGATTTGTTTTTTTATCCTTTTTATGCTTGTTGAATTTCATATTTCTTTGTCTGCATATTACAAATGCATTTCAATTCAGGATTATTGGTTTTGAGATGCATGGAGCATGTTTAGTCACCTACTTATTTGATCTTTTATCAGGTTGTGAGTTGCACAGAGACCATTAATAAAGCCGTAATGGAGTCTTCTGCCATCAAGTTTGTCCCGGACATTCATTCAGGAAGCCACACTGACATCGGAGGAAGGGATTCGATGGATGATGAACACATTCGGATAGATGATCTATCTGCCCATGTGGGGCCTCTCTTCAAGTCTCCCTTGCCAAGTGCATTTTATGCAGTTTTTGATGGTCACGGTGGGCCTGAGGCAGCTTCTTATGTCAAAAGGAATGCCATGAGACTCTTCTTTGAAGATGCTGATTTGCCGCAGAGAATGGATATGGATGCTGTTTTCTTCAGAGAGTTGGAGAATTCCCACAGGAAAGCATTTCTACTGGCAGACGATGCCTTGGCTCATGAACACAGCGTGAGCAGTTTGTGTGGAACAACAGCACTAACTGCTTTAATTCTTGGAAGGCATTTGCTGGTTGCAAATGCTGGTGACTGTCGAGCAGTTCTTTGCAGGAAAGGAGTAGCAGTTGACATGTCTCAAGACCACAAGCCAACTTACTTGCCGGAACGCAGGCGTGTTGAGCAGTTGGGTGGTCACATTGATGACGGGTATCTTAATGGTCTCTCAGTCACCCGAGCCCTTGGAGATTGGGACTTGAAATTGCCACTCGGTTCATCATCACCTCTCATTGCTGAGCCAGATGTTCAACAGGTTATGTTAACAGAAGATGATGAGTTTTTGATCATTGGTTGTGATGGGATCTGGGATGTTATGTCAAGCCAATATGCTGTGAGTCTTGTTCGGCGTGGTCTGCGGAGGCATGATGACCCACAACAGTGTGCCAGAGAACTTGTCAAGGAAGCCTTGCGCTTGAATACAACTGACAATCTCACCGTTATTGTTGTGCGCCTCTCTTCTCCTAGTCGTGTTGTTGAGTGCTCACCCCAGCGCCCAAGGTTGAGGATCTGCAGTCTATCTGAGGAAGCACGCAGCCGGTTGAGAAGCTTGTTAGGAGGCAATTGAATGTAAATACAAGTTGATTACTATTTAGTGGTTCCTAATGGAAAATCATTTTTATCTCATTGTGGCTGTTCCAGATTAGTTTAGAACAAAGCAGCTAGCAGTTTTGTAGGACAGAAGTAGGACATGGAATGTAATGTTGAGTTTGTGATTGTAGCGGTAAAACGTAATTGCATTTTTTTGCAAATGTATGTTTTCAAATGGATTGGGTTCACCAGAATGGCCCTCCATATTCGGTTCTTATTTACATTATATTATCCATATTTTAGGTCCATTTGTCTCAGTGAGCCTGTGCCAACCGCATGGCTGAAATGTTGATATTAGGAAATTCTTTTTTTTCCTTCTGCTGGTGTGAAGTTGATGGAATTTGTTTCAAGGGAATTTTCTCTTCATCCAAACAAGCTTTCTAATTGTCGTCCTTTGGAGGAGATTGAACGATTCATGGGTCGCTGTCTTCTGATGGATTGGCTTCGCTATTGTTTTGATTCGCAGCAACAAATAACCTCATCAGCTTAGTGCAATTGCACACACCTCCTCCAAACATTCCAAATGGTGATATGCTAAGACTCTGTGAGGCTACCATTTTCTCCATATATATGTCAATGTAAAAAATAAAAAATAAAAAAATAAATAGCCACCCAGCAGATGATTACGTTCTTCCCACCCAACTATTGTGACCCCAAAAAAAAAAAAAAAAATTTAATAATTGCCTTGCCAACCTATTGTTGTAGTCAAATATGTGAGCGTAGAATCGATCGCGATCCAACGGCTATCATCCCTTCTCGTTTCTGAAACACAAATGCATTGTTTACGTGGCGAATATCGGATGGAGTAACAGGGACTTATTTCTGGACCCTAACACACAAGATTACGAAAAAAGGAATATAATGTTAAAATAACACAAAATTTATGAAGGCAAAGCACCCATCCAATAGTCTGCGGTCCTATTTGAAGGCCTTTACCAAAAGCCGAAGCGCAAAACGAAACCAGACCAAAATCAAACCAAAGAGGTTTAACGATCTCGAGTGTGAGAGAATGGCTATGGCAAGCTTGGCGAGGCGGAAGACCTACCTTCTCTCTAGAAACTTGTCCAACACGTCATCGGAGGCCGTCAGGTACTCCTCGCTCACCTCCTTCTCCAGGGGATACGCTTCCTCGGGATCTGACGACAACGACGTCGTCGTGGTTGGCGGTGGCCCCGGTGGTTACGTGGCGGCCATCAAGGCCTCTCAGCTCGGCCTTAAGACCACCTGCATCGAGAAGCGCGGGGCTCTCGGCGGCACGTGCCTCAACGTTGGCTGCATACCCTCCAAGGTCTCTCTCTTTTACACTCTTTACTTCACTTGGACAGTCTCGTACTAGCCTGCTAGGGTTCTTAATCTGTCCCTAAATTTCGTGGATTGTTTGGTTGATTTACCACCTGTCAGATCTAATTTTTTGGTTCGCTGGTGTTATTTAATTGAATTTCCGTTGATTGATTTTGTTTTTGTGTTTGATAATATTCATTTGGATTGAATTTAGTTAATACTAAATTTTTTAATATAATCGCATTTTTTTAAGCCAAATTGTGGAAATTTGTTTCACTCTGTGCTAAAAGGGCTTCCTCAAAAGTATATAAAAGAACAATCTTCAGTGGATAAGCATTTTCATTTGAAAATTCTATAATTTACCACAGTTTAGTAATTACTGGTTGTGTGAATTACATATTCAGATATTCTCTTTTTGGTTGTTCTTGGTATGATTAGATGTGTTTCTTTTCCCTTGGAAATGGAATTAAATATATTGGTATTAGTTGCATGTGAAATTTATCTCTAATGTCATCTGCTTTTTGTGTCCAGGCGCTTCTTCATTCCTCTCACATGTACCATGAAGCTAAGCATGCATTTCACAACCATGGTGTTAAGTTCTCCTCTGTTGAGGTAGATTTACCTGCCATGATGTCCCAAAAAGATAAAGCTGTTTCTAATCTTACTCGAGGAATTGAAGGGCTCTTCAAGAAGAATAAGGTCACTTATGTTAAAGGCTATGGAAAGTTCATCTCCCCTTCCGAAATCTCAGTGGACACCATTGATGGTGAGAATACAGTTGTGAAAGGCAAAAATATCATAATTGCCACTGGTTCTGATGTCAAATCTCTACCTGGGATTGCCATTGATGAGAAGAAAATAGTATCATCAACAGGAGCTCTGGCTTTGACAGAAATCCCAAAGAAACTTGTGGTGGTTGGAGCAGGATATATTGGCCTAGAAATGGGCTCAGTGTGGCGTAGACTTGGTTCCGAGGTAACTGTTGTTGAGTTTGGACCTGATATCGTCCCAACAATGGACTCGGAAATCCGCAAGCAATTTCAGCGTTCCCTTGAGAAACAAGGGATGAAATTTGTGCTCAAAACAAAGGTGGTATCAGTTGATACTTCTGGAGATGGTGTGAAGTTGACCCTTGAACCAGCAGCTGGTGGCGACCAGACCACCTTTGAAGCTGATGTTGTTCTTGTATCTGCTGGTAGGGTTCCATTCACATCCGGGCTTGACTTGGATAAGATAGGAGTTGAAACTGATAAGGGAGGGCGAATTTTAGTCAATGAGAGATTTTCTACAAATGTCCCAGGTGTTTATGCAATCGGGGACGTTATTCCTGGACCTATGTTAGCCCACAAGGCAGAAGAGGATGGGGTTGCATGCGTGGAGTACCTTGCTGGTAAGGTTGGGCATGTGGACTATGACTTGGTCCCTGGGGTTGTCTATACGCACCCTGAAGTTGCATCTGTTGGAAAGACCGAGGAACAAGTGAAGTCCCTTGGTGTTGAATACCGAGTTGGAAAGTTCCCTTTCATGGCAAATAGCAGAGCCAAGGCAATAGATGATGCTGAAGGACTCGTCAAGATTTTGGCTGATAAGGAAACAGATAAGATATTGGGAGTTCATATCATGGCTCCCAATGCTGGAGAGCTCATTCACGAGGCAGCCATAGCCTTGCAGTATGATGCATCAAGCGAGGACATTGCACGAGTTTGCCATGCACATCCAACTATGAGTGAGGCCTTGAAGGAAGCTGCCATGGCTACTTATGACAAGCCCATTCACATCTAGAAAGATCATTACTTGATTAATCTTGTTTTCATTTTTGTTTAAGAAATTTGGATTGACTTGGTAAGAACTTTCCATTTACTTGTTTAACCTTCATTGAAGGTAGCAGATAAAAGTGCTTGAATACAAGATTGCTGTTTTTTTTTCTGTCCCTTTGGCAACAATAAGGGACCCAACTCTGTATGCTTTCTCATCTCACTGTGAATAACAACATAAGCAGGGTATGTTGAGCTAATGCTAATGAATCATTACCATGTGTGGTTTACTGTTTCAGCAACTACATGTTCATGTATGCTATTATTGGGGGGCTAGTAGGGCATCGGATCTCTTGCTTTTATCATGTCTTAAAGTCAAACTAATTTAATCGGATTCGTAATCAACTCTTCAGGCAGATTTACAGAAGATTAGAACTCTAAAATGATTATGGATTGACGGGCATTCGATACCATGATATAAACAATTTCCTAATACTCATCAAGAATTTGCTCATTTCAAAATGCAGCAATCTTGTATGTGATGCTCAAGATTGCTGTTTGTTTCTGCCCCCTTTGACTAGAATTTGTTCTCAAGATGTGATGCTCAAAATTGAGTCTCAATATCCCATCTCCCGTGTGTGGGGATTTTAATATCATGCTGTTCCTGTTTCGATTCTGGTTTTAGTACAACACTCGGTAAATTTTGCAAAGGATAAAGCACGGTCGAGTTAGAAGACCAACAATTATTTGACAAAAAAACAAACAAAAACAGATGAAATAGAGCGAAGAGAAGTCATCAGATCACCATTCTTTTCTTACTTTCAACAAATGAAGGGAAAGAATTGAACTGTGACTCATGTTCCCATCATGTGATACTGCAAGTTCCTGCTCTAAGAAATCCCACCCCTAAAATCTGATAAGATGAAAATTCCTTCCCTAGTTTACAATTAACGGCCTCTCTCTTCTCATTGAAAATCCAGGAACTGTTGAAAAATACCTCACGCAAATGCACAATACCCCTTAAAAGATATTTTAAGGATTGATTTCTCTCTTCAAAGCAGAAAACCATACTAAAACTTTCAGCAACTGCCCATTCTCCTCTCCACAATTCCCAGTTTGGCGTTCGCACAAGGCAATTGAAAGCAACCCATAATATTGTGCAGTTACGGATCCTCCCGCATATCTGGCCTCCTTTTCGACTGCAAGGCTAGCCGTGCATCCCTCTCCCGTTCAAACTCCCGGAAATCTGCTCTCTGCAAGAAGTTTACCTTATCTAAATATTGGTTTGAACTCTTCTTGTAAGCATCCAACTCCTCATCCAACCCTTTTTCCTCCTTAAACTCCCCCCAGTCCTTTTTTGTTTTGTCAAGCACACTGAGCTTTTGTTTCTTCTTAATCTGTTCGAGCACTGCATCCACAGCTGAAGCTGCTGGAGCTTTCGCCTTTTCAGATGCTTCCTTTGAATCAGCATCAACAAGCTTCTTATATTCAATTTCTTGACCGGCAAAATCCCGAACCTCTGTGATCTATAAAATGAAAGAGATCTGTTTAATATGATTATTGCCAATAAATTTTAAAAAATGAACTGTGCGTCCATACCATTAAATTTTTTTAAAACTAATTTGTATACATCATTATGATAATTATGATTTTTGGTTTAAGGATCAGCTCCGAGAGATTCAAGTTAAACAGGAAAACTGCTCGGCCATCACAGAGACTACTCAGGTGGTAAAAATTGGCATGTAACCAAATACATATATTAACATGTGTGTGTAACATCATATCTTCAAAAGTGATTGGAGAGCAAATTAACAACTAGAAACTAAGCAGCACTACTTAGTTCCACATCTGAAAAGCCAAAGTTTACCCGCAGACAGGTCTCCCAACAGAACACAGACAAACAGGTGATTCAAATAATATGCTAACCTCAACTTTCCCTCTGCCTGATGCTGCAGCTGCAGCATCCTTAACTTCTACAAGAGCAGCAGCAGCAAGCCTCCTGGCCTTGTCACTAGAGCTGTCCTGCACGACATCATCACTAGAGCTGTTCTGCGTGACATTTGATCCCTTCTGTGGTGCATTTTCTTTTGGTGACTCTGCCTTCTTTGGTGCCAGGCCCAGATATGCCTTCCAGTTCTAAGAAATAAATAGAAGTAAAAGATTAAATTCTAGCAAACAGTATTTTTATAATTCCAACACAGATGGAAAGAACGAGGCAATCCTCACATCAGATGCCTTCTTTGGAGTTTTATTCACAGTTGAAGACTTCTTTAATAAATCCTTGAATTTCTTATTAGATACTCCTTTATTCATTTGCTCCCACATGGCATCTACCCGAGATTTTACATCTATTAAGATAGGAAAAAACATTAGTCCTTCTGATCAAGGAATTTATGTGACCAAACAGCAGAACAGGAATTGGATAAACAAGCACTTGTGAGTAAAAAAAAAAATTCTGACCAGTCTGTTCAGGTTTAGTCTCTAAGCTTGGAAGGGGAACAGCTCCATTGGTAGACTCGATTGGTAAAGCATCCTTTTCATTTGCAGTACCTGAACCAGAAAACCAAACTACTCAATCATAAGTAGGAAAAAAAGAAAAACGAAACTGCACCCAAGCTGCCTATGAAAAAGTTGTGGTATGAGTAGCCCTGGCAGTGCCTGAACAAAATCATCAAATGAACAGATCTAGTGACCAACGATTTTGTCTTTCGCCTAAAATATATAAAACTTCAAAACAAATTACAAATATAGGTCTTTGATAGTTGTAATATCCAAATCATTTTGGACACCAAGCACCGAAATTGGATTGCAACTAAAAATTGGTAAATTACATTACAACAAAAACTGTGATGGACAGGTTCGATGTTTTTATGTGCTACTCCACCTATATTACATATTCTGTGGTATCTAAAACTAAAAACACCTAATTCTAAAGCGAAAGGAAGTTTAGCTTAACAGTTTGATGGGAGTTAAGCAAATGACACAACAAAAGCTTCAAACCCATTATCAGTAGATAACTCAGCTGAAAATCTGACACTATTCCACGCAAGTTACTATTTTTTGAATTGGGTACGCAGCTTTTCACCCATCTTCGTTTACAAACAGAAAAAGCAAAAATCTTTAGCTCATAAATCTATGAATGCTCCAAAGAAAATACTACCTACCAAGGCTCCAAAACCACCTAGCCCATGAAAATTTATAATTCACATACCCATTATTTTCCAGAAAATAAAAGGGCAAAAATATTTTCAGTGCTCAGTCTGTTTTCATCGTTAAAACCCATTGATTTTCTAAAATCTCCAGAGGTCCTTTTTCGTGCAACACAAACAGACCCGACTGAGCGTAAGCCAAACAAAGAAGGAATTAAAATAAAATAAAATCAAGAAATATAAAAATAAAATGCGTACCTGAACTTGAGGCACCGAGAGCGTTGGTGGTGGTGGCAGCCATCGAAGACAAACAAAAGTGGAGAGAGTCATTGGTTTGGTGTTGGTGGTATAAAAAAGAAGTCTGTTATTGGGTTTCGAGGTACCCGAAGAGACCCAAAGCCTTTCGAGCTTTTCTGACTTGTTGGAGGCCCATGAGGCTATAACTAATTAACCCGCCAATAAAATTAATTAATTGGAAGATAATCCAATTAGTTATAAAAATTATTTATTAATTTCAAATCTAATTATTTAAATTTCTAATTAATGAATAAGACATTAATTATGAATTATTTATAGTTTATACTTCTAAACTTGAGAACCAAAATATAATGATAAAAACCAAAATATCAAAAATAATTATTGTATTACAGTATAAATTTATTAATATAACCTACATTTGGATAAATAATTGCCCATGTAAAAAAATTTGTACGTAGTTAAACCAATCTCAATAATTCTTTTTAACCCCTTTGTGGGTAATTATAATGGCGACGTGGCTTTTGTATTTGTATTACCCTTATGACGTAATTTATTAATGCAATCTCCATTCCGTTTGATTAAAAATAAAAATAAAACAAACAAACAAACTTATCATGTTCCTTTTTCGTTTCTTCATTTTTCTATGAGCAGATCTTCATAAAAGACACTAGGACAAAGCCCAAAGATAAACAGAGACAAACAAAGCCCAGATAAGGTGGGAGCTTCATTGCATAAAATTAACACCATTACAATCAGTTGACACTTTTAATTACTAAGAAAATAAAACCCCAAATTAAAAGAAAAGAAATTGACAAAATGGTTTATTATGATTGATCTTTTGGATCTGGTAGCAGCTCCATCATCATAACTTGTATTTCACTAGGGTTTTTCATGGTGATGACTTGCTGGTCTGCAGTTGAGCTGAAAGATAATTGCTCTAAATTGGGAAGGAACAAGTTTGCAAAATCAAGATGGGCAGGGTGAGCTATGTACTCTGCAACACCCTCCACACTCTCAAAGGTTGTTTCAAACACATGAGTGTACCCTTCCAGCTGCTTCTCAGTGCTCAATTCATGTCCCCTGATTAATCACAAAACATCAATTAATACATAATTAACTAGTTAATTATTCAAATTGACCACAAATATGCATCATTTTCAGAACCAGGAAAGCCAAAGTGACCCCAAAAGATAAGAAAAAATTAGCTGAGAGAAGAAAAGAAAAGAAAAAAAGAAACCAGAGGACTATGTTTTACCAGTGGAAGGACTTCATGGGGTCAATGAGATTGACTAGGTTGGCATAGCCTTGGATCAGTTGGTCAATCTGGCTCTCCGAGGTTCCTTCTTTGAATTGTGCTAGCAATAAATTCTTAACACCTCCCTTTGCTTCTTCTGCCATCTCTGTCTGTGAACTGTGATCTGCCTTCTCCTTTCTTTTAAACTCACAGTCCAGGTATAATATAACTATTTTGTCTCCTATCCGAACCCATTAATCTAATAATTTAATTATTGAATAATGGGCTTGCAGAGGTCATATTTTTGAACCTTCATTTCCTCGTGTGTGCTGTAGTTTTGTGTTTGTTGGGCCATACCATGGAGGGGTTTGACCTTGGGATAAAAAAACAGTCGTACAGGCTATACTATTTTAAATAATAAATAATTAAAAAATCAGCGTATAGCCGCTCGGATATATTATTTTAAATAAAAAATAAAAAAACCCCGCGTATAGCCTAGCGGCTATTCTATTTATAGGAAAAAAAAAAGCCCCACCTAGCGCCAGACGCCCATTTGTGGAAACCGGTATCGCCACGTGGCTATACTATTTTTTATAAAAATCATAGTAAAGCCGTGCGGCTCTACTATTTTAAATGATAAATAAATAAATAACCCCGAGTATATATTTATAGAAAAAAAGGACCCGCGTGTAATGCCTCGCGGCTATACTATTTTTTTAAAAATAAAAAATACCCCAATATAGCTGTCCGGCTATACTATTTTGAATAAAAATTAACAAAAAAACCTTGTGTATTTCCACACGGCTGTACTATTTATAGGGGAAAAAAAAAAAGGACCCACCTAGTGCCTAGGTGCCCATGTGTCAAAATAAGTATAGCCGCACGACTATACTATTTTTTTCAAAATAAATTATCGTAGTAAAGCCTCGCAACTATACTATTTTGAAAAAGAGTAATGCTATTTGGACACATAACATTGACCACCTTAACTGACCATCTTATGTGGCAACTGATGTGTCATGCCATGTCAATTAATGAATGTCGTCATATCAATTAAAAAATAAATTAAAAAACCCTAGCATTCCTAGTGAGTGGCCTCATGGCAGCATTCATTAATTGACATGGCATGACACATCAATTGCCACATAAGGT
Source organism: Prunus persica (assembly GCF_000346465.2). Classification (NCBI taxonomy): domain Eukaryota; kingdom Viridiplantae; phylum Streptophyta; class Magnoliopsida; order Rosales; family Rosaceae; genus Prunus; species Prunus persica. Next base: position 8,865,577 of record NC_034009.1, read on the forward strand.
GGTCAGTTAAGGTGGTCAATGTTGTGTGTCCAAATAGCAGCATTACTCTTTGAAAAATACCCAAAGAGTATAGCAGCTCGGCTATTCTATTTAGTACCAAAAAAAGGGACCCACATGTCAAACAATGTATAGCCGAGCGGCTATATTATTTAAATATATATATATATATAAGAATGATGATATGAATGTTCTCTTTGATGTAATTATACAGACCTAGGGCTTGTGTTTAAATACAGTGGCTGATACATGTTCCAACAGGTATTAGTTAAGGACAAACCCAATCAGACAAAAACATTATATGATATTTGAATTTTAAAAATAATTCAAATAAATAAATAATGAATTAGCTTATTGAATTTAATTTAAATCACACAGCCAAAGAGCCATAAGGTCGAAGGAGCGGCCGGCTAGACTATTTATAGAAAAAAAAAAAAAAAAAAAAAAGGACAGCCTAGCACTAGGTGCCCATGTGTGAAAACTGGTATAGCCGCGCGGCTATACCTTTTTTATTTTTATAAAAAACCGTTGTAAAGCCGAACAGCTATACTATTTTAAATGAAAAATTAGAAGGAAAAAAAAACCCCGCGTATAGCCGAGCGGCTAAACTATTTTAAATGAAAATAAAAAACCACAGGTATAGCCGCGCGGCTAAACTATTTTAAATGAAAATAAAAAACCACAGGTATAGCCGCGCGGCTATACTATTTATAGAAACTTTGGAACTATTTTTAAACTCACAGTCCTGGTATAATATAACTATTTGTCTCCTCCCCAAATTTCTTTTTTTCTTTTTTGGGTCTGCTTGTATAATATACCTGAACCCACTAATCTAATAATTTAATTATTGAATAATGGGTTTGCAGGGGTCATATTTTTGAATCTTCATTTCCTTAATATTGCTTGTATAAATAAATAAAAAAATTAATCACTAATTTGTACCTAAATTAATTCATACCAACCTGTGTGCTAGTTTTGTGTTTGTTGGGCCATACCATCGAGGGGTTTGAGCTTGGGCTAAGCTATTGACCTCTTTTTTGGGGGGTTAAACCAAGCTATTGACTTTTAAAACAATAGAGAGTTTGTTTATGAAATGAAATTTTGGGTGTGGAAATGCTACTACTTCATAACTACATGACTTAGAAGATATAAGAGTAAGAGAGAAACTCAAGTAATTGGTGAATAAACTTTACCATTTGTAAAAGAAATGGGTCAAATGCACACCGACCAAACTTCGTCTTCCTTTGCCAAAATTCGACCTGGTTTATTAGTTGTGTAATGAGGCCTAATCCTGTTTAGGTACAACAAACTTAGCACCATTAGACCACACGACATTCTTAGGTGGTGAAGTTGCACGAGATACATCCATTCCCAATTCAGATTGTAGTTATCTTTTACACTCAAAATGCTTGTATCTCATGACACTTCACCGCATAATGTAGTTACATGTCACACTCTCAAATGCATGTATCTCGTGAGACTTTCTCTGCATAAGAATGACATTTACTCCATTTATTCAGAGTTGTATTCCTCTACCTAATTACTACAATGCGGACAATGGGAATATGGAAGTATATAAATGAATGGATCCGGATCTTTTGCTATGATTTTCTCTGCCATGATTTGCTTTATTTTTGTTCTCTATACGTGAGAATGTGAAGATTGGAAAGTTGATAAATCTAGTAAGGGCTTATAAAGAGTTGAGCTACTCCCCCCATTGCCAATTGATTTTGGGATGGAACCTCAACTTCCTTCATACGCCACCTCATTAAATGAATGAAGAGAATCCGGATCCATAAATGAATGAAGAGGTTTGACTCGTAACCATGAATACACTGTTTCTTAACTAATTACTAACCTTGGAAAAACTTCGACAAACTTTGACGCGTTATGGTCAATGTTTTTACTTACCGAAGAAGTAAAACCACACCTCCCATGAGTCACTATATAAAGAAACCAATTGTAACACTTCTGTAAAACAAAGAAAAAAAGCTTCAAAGAAATTGGCAAAAATGGGTTCTTCTTTCTGTAGCATAACCTCAATCTCCATAGCTTGCATTGTGCTAATGTCCTTCTTGGCTATGGCTCCCTCCTATGCATTTGATCTAAACTCTATTTGCTCTAAAACCTTGAACGCTTCTTTTTGTTCACAGGTCCTAAGTTCGGATCCCTGCGTGCGTGACCAAGTCACTTCTTCACAGCCTTGTCTATGTCACTGTAGATTTGGCACATTCCAATGCCATGCCCAATAGAGACCACCTAGTCCAGTGGCAAAAACTTACGGACAATCCTCAGTTGAGGGCAAGGTACACATCTTGTTCCAGCAATTACAATTTACAATGATGGCACTGCTGATTTCCAGCAAGCCAGGCAAAGTGTAGGGCTTGGTGTCTATAGGGGTGTAAGAGATGCAGCATCTGGTGCCTTGGGAGAATTCAATGGGTGTGCAGAGAACTTCAGGCAGTCACCAGCTGAACCATCAACACTCTGGCATGATACTCGGGATTTGTTAGATCTTTCTAGTATGGTTTCAGTAATCTCTCATATGCTGCTTCAACCATACTAATGCTTTTATGTACCCTTTTGAGGTCATGGATGTCAAATTTCGTTGCTTTAAGAAATAACCATATCCAGCTCGTGCTTGACAGTTTCTGTAGATCGGAGATTTTAGCAACAAAATATAAATTGACATCAACCTCAATACAGAGTTCAAACAGTCAAATGCAATGAAATGAAAATTTGAGACGCAAGCAATGACTTGGAAGTGGAACAACATCAGCTCATCTCTCATTATTGAATTTTACAGAGTGTTTGTAAATCAGAGGAACACAGCCAAATCAAACTCTTACAGAGAAAATTAAGTTCCGTTCAGAGCAATAGCATGATATATGACACCTTTGATAGGCCTTCCAATTTAGACACGAACCATAGTTGGTTTGTAATCGAACACAATGACTTTCTCCACATGGGAAAGGAACAAATTTGCAAAATCAACATGGGCAGGATGAGCTACATACTCCGTCACACCCTCCATACTCTCAAAGGTAGACTCGAAGATATGGGTGAAACCTTGATGCAGGTTCTCGATACTCACGTCCTTTCCCCTGATTACAAAACATTAACGAACACTTAAAAAGTTATGCAGACCACATATCCTAATGCTTGAGTCACAAAAATTAACTGCAACTTAACTAACTGTAGAGAAAACTTGGTGATAGCTTTTGGTGCGGGGGCACTATCTGGGAAAATTCCATGGCCACACATGAACAAAAACTACAAAGTCGTGTCTAATAATCTATGAAATGCTAAAGAAGTTGTTCAGGTTAAAAGATTGGCATTTCAGTTAGATGCTCAGGTCTTGGGTCATAAATTAATCCTATATGTTCTTGGGATGATACAAGGAACCACAGAGTGATATGCCAAACATGAAAATAGTGAACCTGAGTGATAAGAAGATGGTCTAGCATTTTGAGTTCCGGGAAAAATAACCAAAATTTGCCCATCTAATACAAATAGCCCTTTTTTTCAAGACAAAAACTGCAACTTTAACCAATATTTGATGATTGAACCCCTTTTCAACATCAGATTTTCAACAAAAGTTGCAATTTTTGAAAAATGGGTGCTAAGTTTTCCAAAAATCTAGCCTTTTGAGGACCCATCTGACTCCCACACTGAATCAGGAAACGCAAAGTGACACAAAAAATATAAGCTAAAAACTCTGTTTTACATGAAAGATGATACTGGACACAAATTAGGTGAATACACGACAAGATATGTGTATTTGGCTAGAACATAACTTCCCAAGTTAACAAATTGCGGTAAAAGACAGGTACCTAAATGCATCAAGTCTTTAAATTCAATTTAAGGATTTTAAATATGAATTACCAAGAAGATCTGAGAATTGAACTCAATATAAAACAGAGATTAGTGTGAGGAGGACAAATGGAAGAGGGAAAGGGTTGGGTAGTGGGTACCAGTGGAAGGACTTCATGGGTTCAATGAGATCGACGAGTTTTGCATAGCCTTTGGTGAGTTCCTCAATCTGATTCTCTGAGATTCCTTCTTTGAACTTTGCTAACAATACATGCTTCACCACTCCCTTCGCTTCCTCCATCTTTCTCTCTCTCTTCCGTCTTCTGAATCTTCTCCTTTTTCTAATGTTTCTCACTCCGCAGTCCACTCCACACCTACTTACTCAATGAAAAAGAAAAAAACGTGCCAACCATTTTCTTTTTTCTTTTTTCTTTTTTTTTAAAATAATAAATTATAGGATATTTTTATAATTGGATAAGGCAACCACAAAAACTGCACGGAAAATACTTGTCTTATTTCTTAGGAGTAAGAACATTTACTTTCAAATCATCATAAGAAAACCCTAGCCGCACTCTGATCCCATTTCTCCTTGTGTTGGTATCTAGTTGCGGTTCTCGTCGGAGGTCTTTGTGTTAGGTTTTGTTTTTGACTTGTTCTTTTATTGTAATGGTCCAAAGTGACCTGAATTATCATGTCACTCTTTGTACGTTTGTGGTTTTATGAATGAATTTCTCTTTCTCAAAAAGAACATTTACTTTCATGCCATGGCAAAAGGGGCCTAGGCTCCAAAAATAACCTCCACTCAAGAAAAAATTGTCATGGAAGAAGTGGGCCACAAAACTGGGCAAGACTTGCTTGGGTTGCTGTTTGGGCAAGTTGACGTCATGCTGACGTCAACGACTAATTTAAACACCAAAATTTTCAAAAAAAAAATTTCTATAAATACCTAGCCATATTCTTCACTTCCCACACCAAAATTCATACAAATTCCTTTCCTCATATCTTATGTAAATTTGCCCTTGGGTTGCCATAGCAATGGGTGAGAATGCATCAAACAAATTGCTATGGCAGTCACTATTCACGTGAATTTTGCCATGGCACAACGAGTGGAAGTGCTCTTATAGTTTGATATGTGTGTAGAGATTTCTCTTTCTGTGATTTTTATGAATTATTTTTTAGATATTTTTGTATGTGTGCAAAATTGTGATTTTCATGAAGTATGAATGTCTCCTGAAAGCAATGCTAAAAGAATAAATACATAAATAAACGCTCTTAAGTTACAAACATTTGTTTAACTTTTATTAATTATTAAATTATATATTTATTTTGTTTCTATTGAAACCATTCCTTCAATAGTGAAAGAAAAATAAAAGAGAACCTATTCCTACTATTATTTAACTTTAAGTGCACCCACTAAATTACTCTTAACACAACCAATGAGTACCAACAATTATCTCAAATTTTTAATAGAATAATTTCAACGAAGTACGATTATTATAAACAATTAATTATAATGCATCATTTCGATACGAATATTTCAAATTTAAAGACTTTGTTCAAATGTTTAATAGTTAAATTATTTTTTTTGTACAAATAATATTTTACTTTAATCTAATTTAAATTATAGAGAGGGAGATTCAAATTCGGGTGCAGAGTGAGGATCACACCCGCTTTAACCACCTTAACTAAGCTCATGTCTGCTAATAATTAAATTACTTCAACTTGTATGAAAAAGGAAAAGAAGAAAGAAATTATTATTACTTTTTCAAAATGGACTTCAAATGATAGAGTAATTGTAACTAGTACTTTCAAAGCACAAAGATCATAATTTATGGTTCTTCCAACATAAATTTTTTTTGTATTGATTTGGAAAATCTCTTTTCTTAAATACTTACATCAAATGAAAAACGCTCACATATTGTGAATTTTTTTTTATATATACAAGCGACATGAAAAAAAAGAGAATTGAACCTGGGACTTCGAGTATAAGGATAAACGTTCAAGTTGAAATTCACTACAAAAAATTGTGACAATAGTTATCATTATTTAGTGACATCTGATGACTAATGATGGAGTGACTAAATGCCTTTTTTGGTGACTTGACTATTGCCATTGTTTTTTTTTTAGTGTAGATTACCTTCATAATGTAGAAAAACGTGCCCCAAACCCCAACCCAAAAAGTACATAACAAAAAGAAGGTAAATAAATAGAATAAAACTCTAAATAGTGCAATATAGTACTGTTTTATTGCAAACTGATCGGGTCACATTACCAACACAACCCACGACTTACACACTATAAAAGTGTAGTTTCCTACACTATACAAATTGGTAGCTTTTTATCCATAATCCCATGCACTTCATATCCATATATATTTAGTTCATACATAATATGGCTGGGAGACTAATTAATCCCTTAATTAAGTAGTAATTAACCAAATCAAGCGGCAGATGGTGCACTCCTTTGGTCAACAGCATCAGTCTCCGATATTACATCAATAAAGGGTGGTCCAACCTTTACATGCTCGTCTGCCTTCACCACAATTTCATCATCATCATTATTCTTAATGTAATCCAGTGACGGGTCCTCATAAATATCCCACCACTTCTTCACCAGCATCTTTATGTCTTCTCTCTCCATATGCTCTTCCTCTCCTGTATACCTCCATGGCTTTGATCCCTGCACCAACATATTATAGTATGCGCAACGTTCTCTTGTCAGATAAATATTTATATATCGCCAGATAGTCTACTTAGAGAACATTTTTGTATATATATAGATGAGATGTGTTTCGATTATCACATACCGCAGCACAGTAATGAACAACCTTCACATGGTCAATGTCCAAATTTTCAGGGTGGCGCCACAAGAGAGCCAATACAAGATTGTATGCAGGTGGGATAGGCTTGTATACATCCTTGAAGAACATGTTCAAAAAGTCCTGCACATCATCAAAATTAATTTTCAAAAATCCCTAGGCGAGTTTTAAGGATGAAATCAACAGAGAAAATACAAACAGAGGATCGTATTGGATTATAATTACCTGCTCGGCAAATGAGGAAGGAGGGGTGACTTTGACGGTCTCTAAGAGATCACAGTAAGTCGGAAGACGAGGCTCATAGACAAACATGCCAGCATTGAAGTAAGGTGGTGGTGGTGAGCCCAAGTCGGCTGGCCATTGAACCTTCTCAGGGCACTGCTGGCAGTATCCAATCTTATACTGAGGAGTCTTACTCCATGTCTTCTCACAAAAGCAATCCATCACAGCATAAAAATAACCCTCGGGCATGTCGAAAAGGTGATCGATATTATCAAACACTTGTATGTCTCCATCCAAGTATATCATCTTCTCGTACTCCACAAACTACATATGTATATTCATTTACATATATGGTACACAGTTAACTTGCATGATTGAAATGCACTCATGACTGGTAAATCAATCAATTAAGGGAAATTTTTCTCTTGCCAAATAGAGTAACATGTTTTATTTATTTAATAACATAGATGTTACTAAACCAATTGATCATGCATAATAATTTGACAAGTTATTTTGAAAAAGTGTTGATCCGTTTCTATAATCATGTGAAACTTTGTTCATATGTATGGTTTAAATCGGTGATCCGATATGTTATATCATAAATACAAATCGGATGTTACTAAACTAAATGATAATGCGTAATGGTGTGATAAGTTATGTTGATAAAGTGTCTAAGTGGGACCCAAAAAAAGTGTCGGTTGGTTTTGAACAATGAATTATGCGAAATTTAATTTTGTTTATATGCATGGTTTAAGTGGGTGATCCGGTCTTTTATGTTCTGAAGTACTAACTGAATGTTATTAAACTAAATCAACATGCGTAATAGTGCAATAAGTTATGTTAATAGAGTGTCAGTCAGTAGGTTTGAATAATGAACTATGCGAAATTTTAAATCGGCAGACCGACATACCACTAAATAAAACAATAACACACAAGGTTTATTAGTTTGGTACCTCCCAAATACGAAGTTTTGAGTAGTTGATGACATAATAAGCCATGGCAAATTGAGTTTGGTTTTCAGGAGGGTAGACAGGCTCAATCTGGCGCACAATGCATCCTTGAGATTCAAGAATCTGGAGGTGCTCCTCAGGAACATCAGGCAGGACGGCCACCACAAGTGGGTATGCAGATTTGGTCTTCCTAAGGCCCTTGGCCAGGCCAACCACACCTTTCCAATAGTCTCCATTTCCAGCCAAGAAGGTCACATAGGCCCTCTTTGGTTCTTTTGTCTCTGCAGGCGACATATCTTTGGATAAAAAAGAAAGAGAGATAAAAAACACAGAACAAAGCAGAAAATTATTTGAGAGGAGGGTTTTGGAAAGCACAAGATAAAGAAAATTGGATGCTGAAGATTTATTGAGGAAATTGAAGAAGTAGAGATGAGTTTATATAGAGGCATGAATGTTTGATGCGGTGGCATTTGATATGGGAAAATGCCAAGTCTGGAAAAAGCTTGAGTCAAGTGTACATGATTCTGTGTAACCTTTTTTATTTATCAGCATGTACGTGGCAACAAAATAAAGAGATTGGACTGTTTGCATAAGGCTCTCAACTTTTCCTGTTTCAGCACATCACTCACTCATATTTAATAATTATTGATATTTTCTAATATTTGATCATATATATGAGAATATGTGCTGAAAGTTAGGGTTTGATACTAAATAATATTTTCCTTAATAAACAGCAGAAGTTCTTATTTAAGGATGCTTATTTTTAGAGAATCACAACACGGCATGCAAATTCATAAGCCATATGTCATAATTTTCATTTCTTTGAAGCTATGGCGTTTGTTCTAGCCTTGAGGTTTTTGTATATGTACTGACGTAATTTATAAATGCAATTTTTTTAGTGTTTGGCTAAATTTAAAAATAAAAATAAAATAAAAAAACTCCCCTCTGTTTTATAATTTTATTTTTCTTTGAGGAGAAGTTAATACGTACCAATTAGGAAATCATTATTTTTTTATCCTCGATCAACTTTAGGATCCTGAGTGACTAGGTTTTAGAGATTTCTGATAATTTCAGGAATTAATTCATAAGTAAATATCAGAAATCAATTTCAATTCTTTCTAGTTGAAGCTTAAAAAATATACAAGTTCAGATTCAATCGGTATAATGTTTTAGTAAATTTAGGTTTTAGCCATAAAAAAAACTTTCACTTTTGGAAAAAGCCAAACCTTTTTCAAAAAAGACAGAAAAACTTCTCGACTTTCAAATCAAAGACATGCAAATGTAAATGATTCATTAAGAAATCCAAAAATAAATAAGGGCAATTTTGTCCATTTTGACTTCTTTTAAAAAATTTCTCTTTTCTTTGGGTTTTTCCAAAGTCTCCCTAATGTTTTTTCCTTTTCCATTTAGGTACCAACAATAATGTTTTACCTTAATTGAGTAAGATTCTTCTAGATAGCAAACATACTAGCCAAAAATAAATTAAAAACCAGTAAGACAAAAATAAATTGGGTTTTATGCTTAAAATTAAGAGTGATGCTAAACGAACTCTAAAATTAACTTAGTACACCCTACTATCAAACTATTTATTAAATTACTAATTTACCCTAATATAAAATGACCAAAAAAGATATATTGAATTGTGAAGCAAATGTAATTTTAGTAAGTACACCTTACTCACCGTATTCAACCCTAATATTCGACGGAGCGACGTTGAACGCTATGAATCCAATCCAACCCCACCACCACCGTCCCTCCCTCTCTCTCTCTCTCTCTCTCTCTCTCTCTCTCTCTCTCTCTCTCTCTCTCTCATCCAAAGTATCTTATTTGCTCTAATTTTTTTGCAATGAGTCAGAATCTTCCATGTGTATGTGGCGTTCGTCCATTAGATTTGGTTAATGCATTCAACCCACCCAAAACAATAATCATTTGATGTTCATCTACGGTGTTGGTGGTTTCAAGTGAGCATATTCCCAAACGGCTCTCACACTTGCCCACTAGAACTCCAGCTCTTCACCCTCTGATGAATCTAATGACAATTATGTTGCCGTTTGCACCATAAACACCAACTTCCAACAACTCCAATACAACCTATTTCTTCTTAATTAGATACCTTTGGGTTGATAGCAACCTCAACAGTCTAAGAAACAAAATCTCTTTGGAATTTTCCTTCTTCTACTAGTTGAAGGGAGATGGGTTCCAACACGATATTACGGGCTTATTAGAATCTTATGCTCATCGGGTCTGGGTTGGCTGGCGATAAGCAGGGGAAGGGTGGAGTTTGGCTGAGAGAGAGAGAGAGAGAAGGGCGGTGGTGGTAGGGTTGGGTTGGATGCGAGAGGGCTTAAGTCGGAGGAGGAAGGATGGGGTTGGCTGGGTGGGGGGATGATGGGAGGTCGATTTCACATGTTTAAGTGTTGTTAAGTGGTTTACCACATGTCAAAAAAATAGAAGGGAAACATGTCGGGCACATGGCATTTGGTAACAGTAAAATTGGACTCATGAATGAGTTAGGTGTTGTGTGATAGAGTGTATTAGGGTGTACCATGGGTGTTTTTGATAGTTAAATATGGTGTACTGAGTTAATTTCATAATTTGAAAAATATACTAGCTAAAAATCATTCTTTTTATAGAATTTAGAAGGCTAACCATTTTGATGAATCTTTTATACGTTTTTTTTTTTTGCTTTAGTCAAGATAGGTTGAGTTCCCTGGAGATGGAGGATTTTTATTTATTTAATTTTTTTTTGTGTGTGATTTCATACTCTCAATTTATCTATTTACACTTTTCCACCAAATTTTTTGTGTTATAGTAATTGAACACACAAAATGAGAATCAAAGAATACGGGACAAAAGCAGAAGAAATTCTCAAAGTATATTTTGTATACTTGAATTGTAAATTTAAAGTATTAAGAGTTGGTTTGGAAGTGATTTTGGGAGGGCCAAAATTACTTATAAGGAAAAAACACATCCCACATGCTTCTCAATATAATTACTTTAAGTGATTTTAAATGATTGGTCTATCCAGAATCACTTCCAAACGAGCTCTTAACAACATTTCTACTTTTCTTCCACAAAAGCTCCTCCATCAAAATTAGAGGAAGACATATTGCTTTGGTAAAGAATCAAATTTTGAATTGTACACAAACAAGCAAAAGAAGATCAAAACAAAAGGCTAAGATATACTCAGAATAATATCCTTTTGTTTTTGTTTTTGACGAACAAAATGTTCCACACGGTTGAAACACCCATAGTGGAGAGATCGATCAGTTTGCCATTGCAAAGATAGTATATACTATGCACAAAAGATTAAGATCCCTAGCTATTGTCGTTTACTACAGCTCATTACATTTACTAGTTGTTGTGGAGCACGTCGTTTTGATTTGAACCAAACACATATTGAAATCTGCGCACACTTTTTTTTAACATATTAGTTGAACCAAATTAAGGTAAAGTCATGAGCAAATGATAACATTTTATAAAGGGTTTAGTTTAGTAACTAACTAACTTAAACAGATAATTTTAAATAATAAATAATAATGCTATAGTTGGTTGTGATCTTATTAATTGATTGGAGTTGTCACAATGTAGAAGCTCGGGATTCACGTACAACACTTGTGCAATAAAATATATCGTTTTTTTTTTCATAAATTAAAAGAAGAAAAAACGTCACATTCATTATTTATTCTTTGGTTTGGCTCCTGGACATGTATATACTCTATGCTTGTATCCTGCGAACAAGTGTCCATGGTGACACAAAATCATGGGAATCTGCCTGAATAATTCAGCGCGCTTTATTTATTTATTTTTTCTGAGATTTGGAAGCTGTACAAAGTAGAAGGAGAAGAGAAAGCAATAACATGATGTAGTTGCTTTAGTCTGTAAACGAATAAGGTCATTGCAGCTGAAAACTATATATCGCATACGTGGAGAATCATAGAAGTGTTTGCTTTGGGTTGGTTGAGGATAATATATAAATTCCAAAATTTCTGTGCTTTTTTTAAGTGTAGTGAAAAAGGATTTACTTGCATTGCTTGGAACGTTGATAAAATGTATATAAATTTTCGTGGGAAGAACTTACCAATTTATCAGAAGATATGGTTTAAACAAATTTACCTTTTTCTTTTTGAAATTGCTTCCAGTAAATTAGGTGACATATTATTGGAGATGCAATCAAAGTGGTAAGAAAACTAGTTGTGATCTTTCAAGATTACACTTTCTCGATTTTTCCTTATCATAAAACACTTATTAAAAAGAAACGTTAACTAAAGTGAAAGCTTTGGGTGTTAATTGAATTGGCACAGATCTTTGATATCCTCCTAAATAGTTCTGGGTTTAAACTCCTATGATACGCCCCTAATTTTAACTTTGACTACAACAACAAACTAGAAAAGTGAAAATTAAGTAATAATTTTACGAAAAAATGATAAAATCATAAATTTGCACCAGCCGGGAATCGAACCCGGGTCTGTACCGTGGCAGGGTACTATTCTACCACTAGACCACTGGTGCTTTTCTGCAATGTCGGCGTATTATTCTATTTGATTAAGTGGCTGAAAAATTATTTAAATAAATTGTAAAAAATGATAAAAAGTTACAAATGCACCAGCCGGGAATCGAACCCGGGTCTGTACCGTGGCAGGGTACTATTCTACCACTAGACCACTGGTGCTGCTTGAATGTCAGTGTCAGTATTATGGTATTTAATGTTTGTTTCCCGTTTTTTAGTTATTTTTTGATGAAACGGTTTATTAGTTACTATAAAACAAGAGCTAGATTTAGTAGTTTCTGAAACCGAACAAGAAAGGGTTGAAAGAAGTTATAGATAGGGCAACAAAAGAGGACAATGAGAGTACGCAAATGAAGGTTAAGATTAAATACAGGATTGGTGGTAATTTCATGCGAGATGATAGGTGATAAGCATAAACAATATTAAGAGCATTTTCAATGAGCTCGTTAAAAGCATGTTATAGCCAAATAAATAACGGCAGAACATTCCACTCCCTTAGTATGGATGCATAAAACCAACTTATTATTAATTCATTTATAATTGTTTTCACTTTTGTGAATGAGACCTCGATTTCGAATTCCACTCTATGGTAAAAGTACAATGATGGGTGCTCTAATTAAATCTTAGGGTTCATTTATGTTATTAGAAGCACCCTATGATTGAAGGGACTCGATCAAATAATATGGGAACATGGTCCAATCTTCCCTTGAGGAGCAATTTCTTAATAGCACCTCAAGAAAAAGTCTTTAATTGGGATGGTGGGCCAGTTGGGCCATAGACCCATTTAAGCCCAAAAATTGATCTTGATAAACTTCAATGGGCCTAATTTCATCTTGACCCATGGAATTCAACATAATCACATTATCCATGCAAGTACTCTCTCTCTCCAAATCACTGCCTTATCTAAGCGAGACCAAAAGCGTTCAATTTCCTCAAAAGCACTGTGAGCGATAGTGAAGCAGAGACATGGCGTCTTTGGCTCAACAATTCACAGGCTTGAGATGCCCGCCACTCTCAACCTCGCGGCTCTCAAAGCCATCAGTCTTTCCAAAGCAAAACAAAATGGCGGGTTTGCTTCCCGTAGTCTCAGCTGTGGCCATTTCCAACGCACAGACCAAAGAGCGCCTCAAGCTCAAAGAACTCTTCGAAGATGCCCACGAACGGTGTCGTACTGCCCCCATGGAAGGCGTCTCTTTCAATCTCGACTCTTTTTACTCCGCTCTGGAGAAGTATGACTTCAATTCTGAGATTGGAACTAAGGTCTGTCTTGTAAATTTTGTTTCTTTTTCTTTTCCTCTGAGTTTAAAGTGAAAATGGGTTAATGGGTATGAGCTCAAATGAAGAAATTACATGTCTGTATGTCAACTTTGACACTGGGTCTGTGACTCTCTGTTATTGGGCTCACATTAAGCATACCCAAAAGAACTCTTTTTTTATTTCTCTTCTATCTTTTAAAGTTGTATAAAGTTGTAGAAATGGGCACTAGTTTGTTGGTGGTTATGTAAGTTTATTTATTATATGGATTTGAGATTTTTTTTCACTTACCCCATACCTTGGCAATGTGAGCTTGAGTGAGTAATCGTTACTGCATAGTCTTTGTGATTCCATGGAAGATTAATTTGTTAACTTTGTGCATCTGAATTTCTTTTTCTTTATCAGGTAAAGGGTACAGTTTTCAATATAGATAACTATGGGGCATTAGTCGACATTACTGCCAAGTCTTCGGCGTACTTGCCTGTGCAAGAGGCATGCATTCACAAAATAAAAAGTGTAGAAGAAGTAGGCATAGTTCCTGGAGTGAGAGAGGAGTTTGTGATTATTGGTGAAAATGAAGCTGACGATAGCTTGATTTTGAGTTTAAAGTCTATCCAGTATGACCTTGCATGGGAAAGATGTAGACAGCTCCAAGCTGAGGATGTTGTTGTCAAGGGTAAGGTGGGTATCTGCTTGTCTTGGTTCCTTCCCTGGAGTTCTTGTATATTTGAAGCATCAAAAAGAAAAAAATTGTAGTCTTCCAGACAAATTTCTTCTTCTTCTTTGCAGACAAATTCATGTGTTTAACTATTTATTCTATATATTCTTAGAAAGCTCTGTTAAAATATATTTATGCAGGTTGTTGGTGCGAACAAAGGTGGAGTGGTGGCTGTGGTGGAAGGCCTTAGAGGTTTTGTTCCTTTCTCACAGATATCAACAGTTAGTTCTTTAACCTGGCTTCTAAGCTTCCAAGCGTCTTCTTAGCTTGATATTTACACTCTTTCTGATTGCATTTTCTTGTGTGGTAAAATAATACAGTTGTAACTTGTAAGTAATAATAGCCAAAATGAACAGGCAGTGATTCTCCATTATATTTTTTGCTTCTTTCTCCCGAAATTGTTTTCAATCCTGCATTCAGCTATCACTAGCATAGTTCCAAATTTTGATCACATTTAGCCCTTACAGTATCTGAGTTTGTCACATTTACTTTTGTATATCTTAGAAATCAACGGCAGAAGAGCTTCTTGATAAAGAGATTCCTCTGAAGTTTGTTGAGGTTGATGAAGAACAGTCCAGGCTTGTCCTCAGCAACCGTAAGGCCATGGCAGACAACCAAGCCCAGCTTGGAATTGGATCAGTTGTCCTGGGAACTGTTCAAAGCCTGAAGCCATATGGTGCCTTTATTGACATTGGTGGAATCAACGGCCTACTTCATGTTAGTCAGATCAGTCATGACCGAGTCTCTGATATTGCAACAGTTCTCCAACCTGGTGACACTCTCAAGGTATAGATACTATATCCTAGGCAAGTTATTGGCTGAGAATTTGTTGCCACTCTGTTAAGCATTTCTAAACTGCTACTCTTTGTGTAGGTCATGATATTGAGCCATGACCGTGAGAGAGGCCGTGTAAGTCTTTCTACCAAGAAGTTAGAACCTACTCCTGGAGATATGATTCGCAATCCAAAGCTTGTCTTTGAGAAGGTATTTTCTGGATAATAAACTCCAAAGATCTTTACTAGTTGCACTTACTGGATAGTTAATTCTAGTAGAGAAGGTCGGTCTTGTCTTCTTCTTGTGTTTTTTTCCCCTATAGATAGTAATTTCTCGTAGTGAACATAGTCTTATAATCTTGTAGTCTGACAGGACAAGAAAAGCTAAAGTTTTATCATGTGTTTCCCTCTTCTCCTAATATTTAACATAATTGTACACTAGTTAGCTTTCCTGAAACCAGATAAATGACTGTATATATGTTTGTGATTTGTTCCAATAGGCGGAGGAGATGGCGCAGACATTCAGGCAGAGAATTGCTCAAGCAGAAGCTATGGCTCGTGCAGACATGCTCCGTTTCCAGCCTGAGGTACTTGCTGCGTTATTTCCTTGTAATAGGTTCTATGACTTGATCTGAATATAAAATGGAAAAAAGAAGGCTAGATTAGGAAACCAAAATTGGATGAACTTAAATCAGCTTTTTGGGCAGATGAAAGTAGCCATCCAATGGGGAAATTTTACGTTTCATTTCGATTGCATCAAAAAGTGTTTAACCTTGAAAGTTCTCAGTTTTATTAACTTAACCATGCGTCTGTCCTTAATTTGCAGAGTGGATTAACCCTCAGCTCTGATGGGATCTTGGGTCCGCTTACTTCAGACTTGCCAGTAGAGGGTTTAGATTTGAGCGATGTTCCCCCGGCTGAAGTGACCGAGTGAGACAAAAGTTCTTCAGCATTTTGGGGTTTTTCCTGCTTAAATTTTCTTGTAGAAATTGATGTAAAAGCACATACCCCAGCCTGCCTGCCTGTAATGCCAATTCACAATCGCATTGCTTTAACCAAACTGTTTATATTTGTTATTCATTTTGAATATATATATATATATATATATATAGCTTTCAAAATGATTGCAGGTGGCGCAAAAAATCATAATTCTGTACCTGTACGGCCGAGCCAAGCAACAAAACTTCTGTATGATTTTTAGGATGTTTATCAACTAAACAGGCTTTGTTCCTTTTCTAGGTACAGTAAATGATATTGAACAAATGAAATGCGATTTACATCAACTATGGATCAATCTTAATTAACTAAATTCAATTTTTCTTTCATTTGGTCTGACACCATATTCATAAATATGATCTAAGGAAAGGCTCTATTTCTATGGAAACACCCTTGATAATTGATATCAATCTTTTTCTCTGACACGTAAAAATGCTCTTACATTCAAGTTGCCTAACAGGATTATGTCGATAGCTGCTTTTTTACAGTAAAGATTATCCTAAGTAACATACTGGAGACAGCCCCAAAACAGAGAAAACTAATGTGGTCAGTCTTTACAAAACTTGACGCAGCACTACGCAGTCTAGCTTCCAGCTTTGCTGTTGCTCTTCTTGACTTTCTTTTGCTTCTGCTTCAATTGAGTGAGGCCTGCAGATGTTATCTTCACATTGCCAATAATTGCAGCAACCAGCTCAGGATCAGTGCATGCTTTCATCAACTCTTTCTCTCTAACTGTTGCTTCCGTCATGTGACTAAACAAATTCATAGCAGTTTTTGCGGCTACAAAAGATTAGAAAGATAGAGGTCAAGGATCAATCTATGCGATAAAAGAAAGCACTTAAAACTAAAATTCCATACTTAATCCCACGAGTGTTGTTATTTGTACCACATTGTTGACCACCTCTCTAATACAGGTGGATCCAACATATCTTAGTGGGGCCCACCTCTATTAGAGAGGTGGTCAGCAAAGTTGTCAATGAATGTGGTACAAATAGTATTATTGTATTAGTCCACTCTCTACGAACACAAAAACTAGTTTATTACTTCCATTGCCAGAGTTAAGGGAAAAAGAAATTTCCTAGTAACGCAGGCACATCTGCCTACTACCATGGAAAGCATAAATACAAAAAAGCAAGTACCAAGTGGGATAGTCATTTACCTTTCCCTCTCTTCACAGAGCCAGGAGTTATCTTCACACGATATTTGTAAGATTGGACTGAGCTATAAGGACCACAGACAGGGACCGCATATAACAGAATATCACTGGGCAGTGGATTGCCAGTCAAGTAATCCACATCATTTAATTTCTCTTTTTCTTCTTCACCTATCTCGTGAATATCATCCTCCTCAATTGTCACCTTGTCTAGTTCAGAAGCAGATTTATCCAAACCCAGAGGGTCATCTTCAACTCCAACATTTGCATGACTATGTAATGAATCATCTTGATGTTCTTGACAATCCCGGGACAGATGACCTGGCTTTTTACATCTATAACATATTTTTGGAGCATCCTCAGGACCTGCTAGATTTAAGAGAATTGATGTTATTACAAAAAACCAATAGACTTCCATTAAACATGGTACTAATAAAAAATAACCAGTAAAGCCTTGTGAAGTACAGAAGATGATAATCATCACATACAGTTTGAAACAGTAATGAACCCTTGAAGATTGAAGATGACATACCGGGTTTCTTATCTTCAGCCGGAGCTGAATTTTCATTTTGAGGCTCTCCATTCTTCTGTACTCTTCCAGCAGACTGAAAATTCACAAACATTGTCATTTAGATTGATGATCAGGTCTTGTGAACAAAAATATGAGGTAACTTCGGAGAATTGAGGGTACAATTGCAAAGGATGTATTTGACTTTCCCACATTCAATAGGGAAATAATACTTTTATAGTTGTTCATTCATATGGACATATCAGAATAAGAATTCTAAACAACTTGTGCGCCTACAAAATTACAAATGCATGAGTGGCGAGAGAAAATATGCCAACAGAAAAGGCAGGAAACTCTTACAGATAATCAACTTTAAAGGCATGAAAACTCAAATTGGGAGCTGAGAACAGACAAATTTATAGGCTAGAAAGAATCAAATGGTTATGACGATCAATATAAGGATGGTGCAAGTTACTGTACTCACAGCTAGTAAAGCCATACGGATCCTTCTTTCTTCCTCATCCTGATCAGCATACTTCTCTTTCATCTTCTTGAGTTTACCCTTCTGTCCACGACCAACTTTTCCACCACCTGGCTTCTTATCATGAACTTCCTTTTCAGGCGGGCTTGCAGAAACATCATGTTTCAATTTTTCGTTTTGCAGCTTAGCATGTTCTTCAGAAACACTACTGGTCTGACCTTTCTTGAGCTTTCTTCTTTCAGCTTTTGAGATATGAGGTTTCTCTCTTACTGCAGCCTTATTCTCTTCAAGATTATGTTCCACTACCAAATCAACTGGAGAGGGTTCAACACTATAATTCTTAACGGACATAGCTGCCGATCCAAGCCCAAGAGCTCTATCAATGAGATCCTCGAGTTGTGGGGTGACAGATGCAACACCATTTACAGCGACATTAACTACATTTTTCCGATCAGAATCATTTAAGGTCCTGTCTTTCTTGGGAATTTCATGTGAGTCTTGCGCTTTATCAATGGTTGTAGTTAATCCATTCTGAGAGGACATAGCCTCAGATAGGTCTTTCAGATCTGGTTGTTGGATAGGTATAGCTGAATCAGGAATGATTTTGGATTCTTCTGGAAGTTTTTCCTCTGCAACTTCCTTCTCCGACTCAGAATCAGATAACTCTTTTAGAGGCCCACTTTCATCAACATCATTCGTCCCTTCCTCCTCACCTCTTACCCTCCTCTCATTCAGATGTGAACCCAAGGAGCTCTCATCCAACCGGAACAACAACCCAAAGCCCATAATTAGAGGGTGTGGGGGAAGAAAGTTCTTCTTCCCACGAATCATGAAACTCCCAACTGTCAGATACTCCCCTGTAGGAGCAGTTTTACTGACCTGGTGAGGATGAACCCACCAAGCACTAGTGACAATCTTTGAATCCCATGCCTGGCTGTGGCAAACCTATACGAAGCATCAGTAAAACAGTTCAATATTACACATCCAGGTGATATGAAACACTCACAATAACACAGTAAACTAATATGAAAACAAAAGCATTACAGGAAGGTCAGACTTACTGTGAAGCATCCAGCTTGGTTTAAAGTAAGTGGAGGCACTGGTTGTTCAGGCCTGTGGTTCTTTATCACCGTACTAGAAGCCCCATGCAACTCTGCATGGACATACCTGTTACATAACAAAATCAACATCAGAAAGAAGATGCTAAGTGTGGCTATAATAAACAAGATGAGCAGAGAAGTTTGTAAACTAAAATTTCATGCAACCAGATTCTTGAAAACGTGACATTGACCAACTAAGAATTCCCATCTCGCATCAACATGACAATAAATTAAATCATCTGCATTTATGAACAGGATTTCGTTTCTCTTCTCTTGGAGTAGCAAGAACAAGAGAAATCATGAAAAGGAAAAATGGAGAGAACATGAAAAGAAGAAAGACCAAAGTCACTGGAAGAAGAAACAATAATTCAGACAAAAATAAATAAAAACAGGAAACAAGAATGATCAATATCGCAACACAGGAATTTCTTGAGAAGAGTCAGCCATAGAGAAGATTATGAGACCAAGCACGGAGATTGTTCCAGTGGCCCAAATGAAGGACATAAAAACTTGTAAAATAAACATAACTAAAAGATGCACATAAGCTACAGGAACAATTTTTTTTACCCCATGGTCGTAGATCAGAACAGTCGTAAACCACTAAGTGCATAATTTGAACCTATAATTATAGTGCTTCAGTGGTAGTTTAGGTATATGAGAATTTTTTTTAAAAACATATTATTTCAACGTCTAAATTGACTTACAGATCTCCTTTTGACATATAACGCTTGACTATCATCTCATTTTGTTGGGCATCACGTCCACTGATAACCAAATAGTTCTCACTGCTGATAAACCAGTTAAATTTTTCAAACCAGTGAACCTTGCGCATATGTGAAATGGTAGCAACAGCTTTTTCCTGCATATTATTTGAAACAAATGTAATTAAGAACTGGAAAACAATTTATCTTCTAAGACTATATTAGGCAATGGTGGCAAATATTTACAGCTAATTGCCGTTCCTCTAGGAATACATATTCTTCATATTCTGGTTGTTTTGATGTTGACATATGACACTCATCACACACACGCACACGCACAGTCTTTATGCTCTGATGCTGTATTAGTCTGCCCTACCATTTATGACACTGCTGTCTTGAAAACTCATATTACCTAAATAGACAAAAATATGGGCTTGCTAAACCAAGAAGATGAAGCTACCTGTGACAGCTGGAGACGAGTCTTTCTCTCGGCAGCTTTAAATGCTTTTTCATGTGCTGTTACAGTCTTCTCCTGTTTGTTCTCTTGTTTTTTCTTTTGTTCATACCACCGCCGAGCATTGGCATGTGCTGAAAGTGCTAAATCAACTTCCACCTATAAGAGAGAAGAAAGGTAATGGATAAGATACTTATTTCTAGAGAAGATAAAGAAAAAATTGAAGCTTCAGACACACCTTATCTGCAGGGAGAGTCTTCTCATCATCATCCATTTCATCAAGATTGTTGCTCAGCAGTAATGTCATGCAATTCCTTTCAAGCTGAAGCTTGTCAATGATGGCAGCAACAGGGTTTCCAGATTTCTTCTCCTCCTTCACCGTTCTAGCAATATCCTCCCAACTCGTGCCCTTTGCTAGAGCTACACGAACAGCTATTATAGCAGCATCCACATCATCTAGATTATATTCTATCAATTCCGCCATATTAACGCAATGATCAACTTCTTTCCTTAGCATATGAACACGATTTTCCTATGTCATAAGATTGAAATAACTGAGATGAAAGATGCCGCACATACATAGTACACAGAATGTAAACCAAAAATGTGTTAACATTTGATATTCTCAAGCACCCTACCCCACCATCCACCCCTCCCCTCTCTCTCACCACAAAGGGGGATGGGGCTACGTCGAATTTCAGTTAAACTCAAGTCATAACACACACACACACACACATCTGCCTTTGATTTTCAAATAGCACAGCAGAAGAAACAGTGCAAAACCTGATCCACGCGTATTTTGTTGAGCTTCTGGGTGGCAGAGCTCTCTTTCGCCTTTTGCTGTTGTTCTGACCTTTGGCTCTCAATTTTGCTATAAAACTCATCCAAAGAAGCATCAAACGTTTCAAACTCCACATACTCCCTTGATTTGAATTGGTTCAATAATATGG
Organism: Prunus persica; assembly: GCF_000346465.2. NCBI lineage: Eukaryota > Viridiplantae > Streptophyta > Magnoliopsida > Rosales > Rosaceae > Prunus > Prunus persica. Next base: position 8,886,975 of record NC_034009.1, read on the forward strand.
GGCAGAATTCATCATATATCTGCAAAAATAAGTCCAGAAATCATTTCAGATACCACAAAATGGAAACCTGACTAGGCAGATCTCCTTCAACCAAGGGAAAAAGGGGAAATTACACTCTACTCTAAAGCATATAAAGGTAAAATTATCACAGAGAAATCAGTAACCTGGCCAGAACTTCCTGGTTCAGATGGGGGATTACTCTTCCCTGAATTTTTGTTCTGCATCAAAATGTACCCTTCAGGAATTTTATCACCTGATATAACATCATGCAGCCAGTCCTCAAACTTTGCAACAGCTTCGACCAAAAGCTGAATTGTATCATCATCTAACTTGTTCTCATTACAAAGTTTTGTATTTGGAATGAGGCCAGCATCTAATATAATATGCTCAGAAAGAGCAGGTCCATAGCCTAATGCCTCCCCAAGAACATTCTTCAAGGTGACCTGTTTGGCTTTAGCATCACCAGTATTCTTACTTGACTCAGCAGGCTTCCCACCTTTACGACTACCTTTTTTCTCTTTCGGTGCATCAGACACATTATTTACACCTTCTTGATCCTTAACAGATTCATTGTTATCAGGTTCCTTAGAAAACGTAAGGGCTTCCTGCAACTTTGCAGCAGTAGTTCGCTCGAAAACTCGACAAATTTCAATTGGATAACGATGGCGCGACATGATCGCAACCCCTTTATCATCATCCCTATTTAAACAAAAATTGACCACCTAATTAATATTTCGACTTAAGAAAAAGAATCAGAAGTTTTTGGGTTTCTCTTATTGAACACAAGTGAGAACAATCAGAAGATAGCAAACATGTTTCTAATCAATATTCAAGTTTTTGAGTGTCTCTTATGATTTATTACTAAAATGGCATACGAAATGGATGTTAAACACTAACCTATGTGAGCGAAGAAGAGTCATGACCATAAAATCGGAATCTGCGAGAATAACATTTCCTTGGGCATATAGCTCCAATATGACATAGTAGGCGTTAGCACCCAGCCCAAATTGAAAGAGAACAATCTGAGGAGGAGGCCACACAAAAATCAGAGGAAAAACCCAAAAAGTGCAGAAAGTTAAATCCAACAATGAAAGAAGAACCCAATTGGAAGGGTTGTTATAACTCATACCCTATCATATCCAAGCTGCCGCACATCCTCAAGCCTTCTTGTGCGTATATGCTTCCTCAATTTCAGTGTAAACCCAGAGGGAGTATTGCTTTTGTCCCTGCTCAGAAACCAATATGAATTTCAAAACTCCACATTCTTTGTTTGCATTATCTGTAAATTGTAAGAGAACCCAATGAATCATAAGCATACCGAACATATGCAGTAGTGTGCAATCTGACGCCACTCTCCATCAACAAAAAGACCTTCTCGCTCTCGCCGGACTCGGTGACACCGCTACTGTTCATAAGCTTCAACATATAGGTCTGCAAATCCAATTCCAAACCACATTCAAAAACCCACATATTAAGAATGAAAATTTCATTTCATGACAGGATATGATTGATTTGCTCGAGGGGCTTAAGAGTGAAGAAGGAAGAGAAGAGAAAGGACCTTTGGAGAGAGATCGTAGACATTGGCACAGCGCATGCCGATGAGCCTCCGCAAGCACTTGACCTCGGCGGCCACATCGGCCGTGTTCATGCGCACCTTCACCATCTTCGTCTTCCTCCTCTCTCTTCGTCTTCGGTGGTCGGCGCGGCGGTATTATTAGCTTTCTGTGCAAGGCGAGCTTTGTCTTCTCTTGTTTGCTTTGCTTGCGGCAAACAATCAAACAGGGGGCTTATTTGGCCGCGAGGGATTTATAGACAAATTAAGCGGGGTCGTATTAATGGCGCTTTTGGCACTTCTTCTTTCCTAGGCACGCGCGTTAAAATACTCTCTAATTTCCTAATCCTCATTCTTTCAAGTTGATTAATGTCATTTCTATCCTCTTATTATGTCACACATCATCTGTTAAATTTTCCGTGAAAATTGATCATGTGACCAACATCAATGTTTGTTTTTTTTTTTTTTTTTTTTTGTTTGAGAGGCAACATCAATGCTTGTTGGGGGAGTGTTAAGATGAGTTTGCCCTTAAGAGTTGGTCACGTGCCTCACTCCTGATCAATCAGGCAATGTACGACATAAGAAAATGAGAATAATGTTGACCTTTCGTTTGGATGGGGGGAAATAACTCAAAATTTAACTGAAGAAATTGATAATTCTCTTGTCGCGGAATTTATTAAATGACAACCTAAAAAAAATCTTGAAAATTGGGGCATCAAATTCCAGAGTTTAATTTCCACTAAAATAGGTATCATTTCACAATTTCCATAGTGTCATTTACAAAATTCGACATACATAAATCCAAACACTGAAATCTTCAATTGCCAGAAATTGAAATGATGGAAATCTAAATTGTCATTTTTAAATTCTATGTAATTTTCAATTTCTTCATCCAAACAGAGATCGAATTCATAGAATAAGAATGGAAATTATCGGTTTGAAATAGTACTAATCTTGATAATAATAATAATTTTCTTTTTAAAAAAGACTACTCTATTAGTGAACCAACTTCTCTCTGTTCAATTTTTATTTTTGGTACCAAATTTTAGTTTAGTTTTAGGTGATTGGTGAGATGTTGAAAAGTTGACCAAAAAGACAATGGATGTAGTGTTTCGTTTTAAAAGAATTATAATTCAAGTGGTTAAAAATATTTACCAATCCTCCGTTAATATTGTTAGTATTAGAAAAAGAAAAGTTGGGTATGTGTTTTTGTAGAGGTTGCATAATGTAAGTTAACGACAAGCAAAACAAAATGTTCTTTGTTTAAATTTTTTTGAAGGGGTTTTGGTTTGGAACCATAATGGCTCTTCGTATTTATAGATTCAAGGAAACCGCATTCTGAGAGACTAATACATGCCAACTTGTGAAAAACGCATAGCCCCGATCATGTCTAATTCTACCAAACCTCACTTTTACATGTCCACATCATGTTTTAAAAAAAACGCAGCAGGAGATGGCAGGTGAAATCTTGGTCATGACATATCTCTTCAAATTGAGGTTCATTCAACAACTTGCTCACAACTCATGAAGGTTCCACTGAAATAAATTACTCGTGGAAATGTTATATTCTTTGTCTTGCAAAACATAATTCCATGGAAGGATGCAGCCATAGCTCTTTTTTCCTAGCTGATGATTATGTATGGCTTCTCTAAATGAGGAGGAATTAAAAGCACTGTATCTTTATAAATAAGCTGCCCCCTTTTCATTTACATAAATATATAAAGGAGTATTGTTTGAACAATGTTACACTTCTCAAAACGATCACCTATTCATGTTGAGAAAAAGGCCTTCACATGGCATTCATATGAGCCCCAATTTCTGTATAACTTAACAAAGCTGCTGAACTTTGGCAGACACACCCCAACATATTTACAAGTCAAATCAGGAGCTTGCCAGAAATAAATATCTACATGCCATTCAGTTCAAGCTTCACTCTGCTTTTGCAGTCCTCCTTGTTTATTTGTGAAGCTCTGATACGATCGTCAACACTTCCAAGCAGGGACATCAAATTAACAAGGCATGATGTACTGCCTAGAGAATGGTTCACTCCACAGAAGATTGGAGCAAATGATTTGGTACAACTTCGAATGCATGGCTTCCTTCCATCAGCTCAAATCAAAGCCAGCATCTGCACTTATAGCATACATCAATTTGGTTTCCAGTTGCTCTTTACTGCATCAAAGCATGTCATTGAGAAAGGTTAATGTGGGTGGAAGAAGAAATTTATGCATAAGAATACAACTAGAAAAAGAAAACAAAAGATTATTCAATTATTAGAAACAAACAAAAAGCAAAAAGAGAGGAACAGCAAACCTCCTATATGGTGGAAGCTTTAGGAGATTCATACAAGTGGCTGCAGTTGGCAATCGGTCAAGAGCTCCTTCAGATGCATTACCACCAGCCCTGTGGAAAGAGGCAGAAAAGGTAAACAAAGATAGACTGTAGAGAAGAAATTTGGGAAACCAAACAGAGGGCCTCTGGGAGCACCCAGTCGCAAATCTGGCATGAACTCTTACCTCTGTATGCAAAATAATGGTTCCAAGTATTTAAATCCAAGCAGAGGCCCTCGGGAGCACCCGGTCACAAACCTGGATAAAAGCTGGTGTGGTTAGTATCTCTCCTGATGTTCATTAACTTCAAAGCCAAACACAGGAAATTGAAACAGCCAACATAATGTGCTCAAGGGATATTGTGACATGCTAAAAACTCACTTTAGAAATTTCTTCTGATTTTCCAATGAAAAGCTTTTCAGAACTTCCCAGAACATCCCAATGACATAGTGATCCTGTCCAAACAAATAATGAACAATAAATATGTTGCTGGAACTATAATTATAAGTAAAGAAAAAGAAAAAGAAAAGGTCATAATGAGAGCTATAATGTACATTTAGGTAAGATGGCGCCATTAATATTGTGATTAATGATAGGTACAATGGACAAACAAAACAATTTTCCCGCTCATGTTAGTAAAACTAAAAAAATCAAACCCCAAAAGAACCAAAATCGTAAAATAATAACATTGATGAAACCACAAAACCATGTTTAAGTTTCCACAAGGCAACTAAGAGCACACGCCGGTCACTCTTTTTCATGACAAAAACAGTTACAGGAACAGAATTGACTGAGTGGTGGAGTTGTGGAAACACCAAAAGAATTTTGGTTCCAATAAGATATGGACATGAAGGCCAAAATGTCCAACCAAAATTGGAAAAGGTGGGGATAATAAAAGCCCATATAAGACCCCGATATTCACTAGTGAAAACATCAACACAAACTTTAACTTTATAAGTCTCACCAAGCCACTAATATGAAGAAGCCAAAACCAATGTAAGGGAACTTACACTATGATAGCCACCCACATAGTTGGTGTGCATCCGTAGATCGTCAACATCCAAGCTGTCAAGTGAACCTGATATCAGAAGCTGTAGAAACAAGGTAGGTCAAAAAAAAAAAGGACACTTAGACAAGCTTTCCAAAAACTAAGAACTGTGTTGCATTAATAACTCAACACAATATAGTCCACATTCAGCCTTATACCAATTTAAAGACGAGGACAATCAGGAAACATTCATGGAAGAACGAGTCGAACGATTATACTAATGGAAGAAATGAAAATAATACTTGAAAGAAATGTATAGTTGTCTCAGTGACCTAAGGAAATCAGAAAAATGAGTTACTGTAATATGAATTCAACTCGAGAGCAAATAAATCTTAAAGCCTTGACAAAAGTTGAAGAAGCAAGAAGATGGAGGTCTAATTATATACAGATGTTCCAACATCGGTTTAAAGGATAACTGTTCAAAGAAATGTTAAATAAAATATATTTTACATATAGACCATCAGAGAGACTGTAGGCCATCAGAGCTAGCAGCAAGGAACCACAGATGAAAACTCTACCGTTCACAGTGACCATAAAAATTACAACCAAAGACAGCCTACTGCATCAGATGATGGATTCCTGATAAACATTACCTACCAAAATACTCACCTGCATCAAACAATCCATTACCGATACAGCCTTTTCCTTCCTAATATAATTTTCATCAGATTGTAACTATGGAATAGATCAAAAATCCAAACCCAGTTTGTAGGCAACTTTGACACAAAATGGAACAAAATTGATCTGACACCAGGTTCCACCTATGAGAAACTCTAGCTTGTGCTGAGTAAACAACGCATGCACATGCAATATATCATTGTCATGACCTCTTGTACTCCATAATGCCTACCAGAAGATTTTTTGTTTTTTCTTTAAGAAGAACAATCTTAATGCTCCAATGCGGAGACAGCACAGCCAAGACTGACATACATGATACATGTCTTCACAGTATACTGTAGCTCTCAGTAATAATTTGTAGCATCACTAGAAACTCTTAAATGCAAAATAACATCAGAGACACATATAAAAATGGAAGAGAATGACTAAGATTTTTTTAGTTTATTGATCTTATACCAACAGACAAGCAAGAAGAGAGTATAATCATGTGATACTATGTAAACAAAGTGTAATCAACACGGCCTAGAGGTAGACTAATATACCTGAAGTTCATGCTCATTAAACATATCAATCCAATCTTTCTGTATAAGCTGCTGAAACCCCCTTAAGAAATGAGAACTTTGTTGACGTATCTGAAAATGAGAATGGGTTCCAAATGGAAAGTTTAAAGATGGGTTTAATTTTAAGAAAAGCTGATAAAACATATCGATCCAGTTTTGTTTCGCCAAGTCATATGTGCACAATGAAGATATACGGAATAAGAATGGTTCAAGATTAAAACATGCACTACCTGAAAATTCAAACGGTGATTGGCAACAAGATGAATAAAGGTAATGACATTCTCATTAGTAACACGTAGGTTCTTTCCCCTGGGAAGCAGCTCTTCTTCTGTTTGCTCTCCATATTCATTGTTTACGATGACAAAGTACAGTTCTAATTCCGATATATCACCTTTATAATGCTGCAGATCATAAATTGGGGGGGTGTGAGCACTCCATATTTAACAAATCATTGCAAGATGATGATATAAAATGGGAAAGAAAAAAGAAAAAAACACTTTAAAATCATCAGAAAAACTGTCAATTTAAATGCAGATGATGGTGTCAATAGAAGCACACAAAGGAAGAAAGAACTACGTTACCTTCAAGAAAATAAGGTGGCGGTACAATTCTTGGTCCAATGAAGGCAAATCATTTAAATAGTTGTACCTAATCAACAAACAGAAAGAAAATTCCAGTATTAAGAAGATTGTAGTAAAAGATACTAGATAGAATCATGAAGTAGTCTAGTACGTCAGTTAAATATTGCACACTTACTTTTGTTTTAGTTTGCTCAGAAAGAACGTTGCAAATGGTATATCAACAAGAATCCCCTCAAACATGGCCTGTAAGGAGAAAAACATGTGATACCATGATGAAGCACCACATCGACTAAAACAGTACAGAAATTTGATACCTTTGCTAGAAGTATTCCAAGAAATTGGAAGAATTGGAGATGTTGTTCATGAATCATTCCCGAACCAGGATTCGGGTAGAGTAAATGATCGGATGTTTCCTGGATATACCAAACCAAGCAGAAAACAAATAAGCAACATGAGCAGAAATACCCTACAATTTGCAGATGATACCATTTTCCTTTTGGATGGCAAGGAAGAGTATTGGTTAAATCTGTTGCAGCTGTTGAAGTTGTTCTGTGATGTGTCTGGAATGAAGATTAATAAGGCTAAAAGTTGCATTCTGGGGATCAATTTTAGTATTGAAGATCTGAATAACATGGCGGGCAGTTGGGGTTGCGAGGTTGGTTGCTGGCCTATGGTTTACTTGGGTCTGCCTCTCGGGGGAAACCCAAGAGCTCTTAATTTCTGGAATCCAGTAATGGATAAGGTGGAGAAAAGACTTCAAAAATGGAAGAGGGCTTGCTTATCCAAAGGTGGAAGGTTAACGCTAATCCAAGCGGTTTTGAGCAGCATTCCTTCTTACTATATGTCACTGTTTAAGATGCCTATAGGAGTGGCCGCCAAAGTAGAACAACTTATGCGTAACTTTTTATGGGAAGGTCTAGAAGAAGGGAAGAAATGTCACTTGGTCAGGTGGGAAAGGGTGACTAAATCGAAAGAGGAAGGTGGTCTTGGAATTGGCTCTTTAAGAGAAAGAAATGAAGCCCTCAGAGCTAAATGGTTGTGGAGATTTCCACTTGAAACCAATTCGCTATGGCATAGGATCATTAAGAGCAAGTACGGAATAGACTCAAATGGGTGGGATACTAAACAGATAGATAAGGTGTCTTGCAGGAATCCTTGGCGAGAAATTTCGAAAGGGTATAATTCTTTTCTTCAATGCTGCAGATTTTCTGTTGGAAATGGGGAGAAAATTAGATTTTGGGAGGATCTTTGGCTGAAAGAAGGGATTCTAAAAGATCTGTTTCCTAGACTCTTTTCCTTGTGATGCCTCTCAATTGGGATTTTGATTTCAGAAGGAATTTGTCCGAGGCTGAAATAGCAGAAGTGGTAATACTTTTGGATATATTGGGGAATGTGAGATTATACGGTTCTAGACCGGATCGGAGATCTTGGGAGGTCGAGGAGCAGGGTTCTTTTTCCTGCAAGTCTTTCAGGTCTTTTCTTCTCTCTACCACTAGGGATGTCTTTCCCCCTTTCAGCTCAATCTGGAAGGCAAAGACTCCGCCGAAAATTCAATTTTTCGTGTGGCTGGCAGCAAATGGTAGGATTAATACTTGCAATTGCATTCAAAGGAGGCAACCAAAGATGTGCTTATCCCCCTCTTGGTGTGTTCTTTGCAAAGAGAATGCAGAAAACATTGATCACTTGTTCATTCATTGTTCGTATTCCCTAAAATTATGGTGGAGGATGTTGGGTGCTCTCAGAGTGGAGTGGGTGATTCCTAAAGGGTGTTTTGAGCTCCTTAGTATCAATCTGAGGATTTCGGGGAAGGGGAAGAGAGCTGGAATCCTTCGTGATTGTCTAGTTCATGCTATTTTCTGGAATATCTGGATGGAGCGAAATCGAAGAATTTTTCAGGGTCATATAGGAGTAAGGGTTGAGGAATTATGGGACAGAATTAAATTTTGGGCATCCCTTTGGGCTTCGGTTTCGGGGCAGTTCAAGGACTATCACTACTCTACCATCATGAGAGACATGATGGCAGTCTTAAGATGATTTTACTGAAGTTTTTGTGTTTTTCGTGTTTTTTATACAGTTTGTTTTTCAATCTTAGTAGGTCAGACTGTTTTTTTGGTCTTCTTGTTTGATCGAGGATTTTTCCTCTTGATTATCAATACAATGTTTCTATTAAAAACAAAAAACAAAGTTATAATTTGTCTAGGTGTGAATATCAAATTTCTGACAGCATAATGCAAAAGATCTGCCATGTTCATTAGTCTGACCATATTGAGTCAGCTTTTGCCAGAATCTCTGCATACATCTCATGGAAGAACTGGACTTTCTACTGTAATTTTCTTATCAGAGAGCTGATTCAAAAGAGGAGGGGGATTCAAACTGTCTTGGATGTGTGGTGGTAAATGTTCTCTACCACTGAAGCTACAGGCCCCTAATTCAAACACCTTTTATAGTTTCATGTATGTAACTTTGAGATGTTAAAATGTAATGTAGCATCTTCTTTTGCAGAATCCAAAGTAGTGGCTCGTAAAAAGTGCCTAAATCTGAAAGTGAATATGGTACAGGCTTCGGAAACATAAATGACAAAAAAATCTGTAACCTTAAATAGTCCATATTGCACATCAAAGGCTGCTCGAGTAATGTTCTCCATGAAGTCTTTGAAAATCCCACCACCATCAATTCCAGCCTCCTCAACCCCAAATTCATTTACAAACGTAACACGAATCTGCAAGTAAACAGGTAAAGGTGATGAGGTGATTATCCTGGCAACGGATACGAAGGGGAGGGGATATTACAGTTCCTTTCAAGTGCTAGCATCAAGTAAACAGAAAATCATTTTTCTTAGTTGCGTGAAAGAGGCCTCAGAGCCTGTTTGGGAGTTTGTCTAAAGAGTCTGTCTAAAATGCTTCTGTAGATACTTCTCCAAATAAAAAGTGCTTTTTTGACCCCAAAAGCACTTATCTTTCCAGTTAAGCAGTAAAAGATAACTTTTTTGGTTATTTAGAAGCGTTTTTGGTACTGCTAAAAGCACTCCCAAGGCAACCTTCATCTATTAAATGTACAAAAACAAAAAAAGACGAATTACCGGTCCTCGAAGATCATCTTCAGACAATGCACTCATTTGATTATAAGCATCTTCCAAGATCCGATCCCGCCGGATTCTGAATCGGTTTCTGGTAAATACAGAATTAGCCCCATGTCTTTGTCTAGCTGCTGCCAATTGTGACTGACAAATTGGTTTAAGAATAAACTAATTAAAAAATCTAAATGATAAGACTTAAGGTACATAAAGATTTCCATCTCTCTTAAAAAATGTCTCTTAAAAAATGCCCCAAGAAAGGATTGTACATTTGAAATAAGAAACAATACTCCGAAAAATACACTGTTGACGACCCAGTCAAACTCCAGTCCCCAATCCCCATTACTCGGTTGGAACATTCCAGGCTTCCAGCTAAAAGTTTAAAGCAAAGTCATAACCAATTAAATACTTACAGTGAATATTTTAACTCTGCTTGTGAATGGTACGAGGAAGGGAGCTTGCTTCAAAATGTCATTTGCTCGTGTATTTTCTATTGCGGCCTTCAGAATAAAAATAAAGACATTAGGAAACAGTGAAAGTAAGATCTTGGTCCTAGGAATGGGATCCATTACCTGTGAAATAAAGAACTCGTTGACACCATCAGCATGAAAGTCACTGGGGGATGTGAACTCTCGTCTATTGTTCCAATCTTGCAACTACATATGCAACAAATTACCCACACCAAAAAAAAAACAAATGGAGTGTAAAATTTCCTGTTCATTTGTGGACATATACAAAGAAAACCAAAAATCACAAAACCTGTGGTGGAAGGACAACCACAAAATACTGCTACATGGAAAGTAAGCTTTTTTAAAGAACACATACTCAACATCTAAAGCTCGTTCCTACCTGTGATAGGAGTTCAGAGGCTACAATGCTAACCCTGTGTTGAATGAACTCCAAAGGGTGCTTCTTATTAGAAACAGTGTTGGTGAAAGATTTCAGAGGATTAGTGGGAGCTGTAGGATTCACCCAAAGAAGCTGCCATAGGGCCTGCAGAGAATAGAAAATCCACATAATACGACAATTCAATAAAATTACCAAGTAAAAATCACAAATCAACATAAGTGTAATAGAATTAGCAATCAGTACAGTACTGTATATCCTGTTTGTCATACATAGAGAACAACTAATTACATTCCTACAGACTCCTATCAGTTCAAGAATGATCACCATTCTTTTGATAAGATGACAACAGATATTCAACAAGAATCACCTGTCTGAGTATGATAATTAGGACTCTGATATCCTTCAATGATAATGGCTTCTCCTGCTCATAGAACTCCTCATTATCAACTATTGCTAGCATGTGCCTGATCCATAAAAAAGGGAGTCAAACGATCACAGTTAATCCTATCTCAACCAGCCACATCTTACTCTAGCATCAAAACAGCATACATAAAACAGGAGAAGAGAATGACTAGATACTTCAAACCAATAAAAAATATCTACAAAATTCAAGCAAAATTAAACAGGGACTATTACTTGTATACAGGGCAGAATACTGCCAAAGGTAATAGCCAACCAGGTGCATCTCCTGGCAGCAGATATGCCAACTGCTCAGACAATGACAGCCATTTTTGGTTCTCATGGCACCGTTTCATAAAATTCCAAAGCACCGGAACAAGTTCAGTTCTATAAGCTAGTACAGTCATGATTTTCTCTAGAGGTAAGGTGATGAAAGTAACATGTAGAAAAGCACAAGCCGCACCAACAGCTGACACCTCTTTATCATCCGGTCCGTGGTGTGAGCCACTGGCAAGTGAAATCCCTCCAAACAAAACATTTGTCTGCTCAAAGAATTAAACAAAATCTTGCTTAGAATTACGAGGTAAAGACATATTTGCTTAATATAAATGTACTTCAATAGAAAATAGAAATACATAATCCAAGATGGCTTACTAATTGCAGAAGAAAGCGCGGATCTATGGCATCACATATCTGTCGTTCCAAATCATTATTCAAAACTACTTCCATTACATCATCTCCCACAATCATATCATCCTCGCCCATCATGAACTCTGAAAGTCAATATATGTATGTTCTTATGTAATGCAGAATTTGATGTAGCACAAATTAAACAAGTGAACAGAATATACAGAGAGTGTCCATTATTTAAACAAGGGGACTGTATATATATACATATATCGAGACGTCTTGGAAAAAAAAAACCCACTAAAAGAAGAGTAAGAGAGGAATAAAGTACAACATGTGGAAGGCATATACCTTCTCTGCTTTCTCTATTTGATGATTTAATTGAAGGAAGGGCCTCCAACAAGAATTTTGCAACGCCAGCAAGGTCTACAGCCTGATATTATAAAGAATACAACAAAATCGAGAACCAAAGCCATCAAAGAGGTTGCATTACCAATAAATACACATGCATAAAGTATGCATGTGTGAGAGTGCATAGGAAAATGGAGAAAAAAATAAATGAACATTGTCAAAAACCTATCCCTCCAAATAAGTTAGTCTTCCAAATTTTTCTTCCTTAATAAATCACAAAGTGCAACTGTCAGTAATATTGCTTAAACCTAAGGATCTCCCTGATTACTGACTCCAAAGTTATAGAATGCACTCCTATAATGGACCTAAATCATATTTTAGCAAAATAACATGTTGCCCATTTCTACTTATGATAGCAGGCCAGTAATTACCATTTCAAATGAGCAGCCAGGCTGAGATAAGGCAACTCCAGAAGATTCTAATATATTTCCAAGAAGGCAGGCATAACCAGGTAGCTTAATTGATGTATCATTTGATGTATCATTGGGAAGTACATGAGCATGATTTTGCACACAGAGTGCCATCTGACGAATGTAATGCTGACTCATCCCCTGTGTTGCAAAAACCTAAACGAAAAAAAGATTACAACAATTGCAGAATAGGAAATATTAAAACAAGAAAAAAGCACTTCAAAAGACAACTAGATCAACAACAAAAGAAGGTAGGGAGGGATTCTGCAGCACAATGAAATCATACTGAAAGACACCTACAACTCATTAGATGAGAGAACTTCAAAAAAAAAAAAAGTATCATTGTGGTTTGGAGCACTTATGTCAGCATGTGATGACAATACATACCAAGCCCTTCAAATTTACCTCTCCTAAGTATGGGAATAGCTTCCATAGAAAAGGAATCGTAAGAATTTGAGATGAAAAGCTCCAGTGTGGATCGATGTTTGGGCAGGTACATGGCTTCTGACCAATGTGAGGAATTACAGCAGCAAGACTGCGTTCCAATGAAGATACTCTGCCAATGGAAGTACGGATCTTTATACTTTCCTGCACCACAATACTCATAGTTGTAGAAAATATTCCCATTTGTGAATGCCAGTAGAGTAAATGACAAATCTCCAGAAACAAGAAAACTAGAATCTATTGGAATAATACATAAACTAGAAAGGATTAAAAATAAATAAACAAATAAATGCATACAGTTAACTTTCCTACTTTAGTTAACAGGAAAGTGGATGGGTGGTAGAAAGCTTCTTGAGGGCTAAGACAAGGTGATCCTTTATCATCTTTCTTATTCACTTTTATACTAGTGACCGAGATGTGACCAAACATTTCTTAATCTCCTTAATGCTTTTGTAAAGAGATAGGGGGGTTGGAGGGGTGGCTTTTGGGTAAAAGCCTTTCCTGTTAAAACAAAAGCTATGAAGTATGAACAAATAGCTGGAATCAGATACATACCTTTCCTGTTAAAATAATATCTCTATACAGGGTAAAAGCCTTTCTTTGCAAAAGATAGCTAACTGTCTTACAAGCCCATGGAAGCTTGGGATCCATCAATAAAACTACTGCTTCTAACAGTAAAGTTGTTGACACAGTTTCCACCTCGGGGGCTGCAAAAAGTTGATCCTTCAATTGATTTCTGTCCAATAAAACACTTAAGTAAGCAACTCAAAAACCATATTAATGTAAATGGCATTGAGACCAACAAAACCAAAGAACTAAGTTCATATTCTACTTATAGTGCAAATGACTCCTTTACAAGTCAGCAAATCCTCTGCTATAACATTATCAGGTATACCATACAATTAGAAAGTGAAAATATATCGTTTATCCCATGCCTCCATGTTATATTAGATATGAAAGAGACTTCATCACGGTATCAGTAGAATGTGCCCAGGAATGAGAATCGATATAATGACTCGATTAGTGATTTTATAAAAGAATCAATGAATAAATGAGATGCTTATGAAATAAATGAGCTAAGCATAACAAACCAACACATGAGATTAACAAATAACGCCAAATTGGTAGTCTAAATCAAAAGAATCAAATGACCAAAAAAATTTAAACTGAGTGGACACAACCAACCTGTTTTGATGAACAGCCTTAACACACTGATATGCAAGTTGCTCTACTCTGTAATTTACCAAAGCATGGTTGGACGAATAATCCATGCCTGCAAAGAGGCTAACAATATCCCCTGTTTCATGATCAGATAATTGTCAATAACACCAACAGGTCCTAAGCAGTGTGAAACAAGCAGAACCTCGAGAGGTTCTAACTGGTCTTTATTAAACTCTTAAAACCAAAATTACTATGTAATTGTACCAAAGGTTAAAAAGATGCTTTCTTTAGCTATTTCTTGGCAAACTTTGAAACAATTCCACAGGATAAGAACTAAATGAATAGCATACTTGTGGCCAGCTCCATAATTATCAAATACATCATGGATCAGGGTTTAATGTGAAGACAGCCTAGTCACGTCCCTTTAAGTCACAATCAACTGCACGGAGTCGTGGACAGTTCAAGATCCTTAATGGAAGAATTGGCATGTTAACCTTGAGAATTGTTCGGGTAATTGGTGATTTCCAATCTAGAGAATACTGGTTGAAGGTTTCAAGTATACATTTATCATAACAACCTACCATAAATTAGTTATATCTTTATAAACTTCTTACTATCTTAAAATTTACAGAACCATTAAATGAACATGTCTAAATAACTTAAAAGAACATTAATCAGCAGGGCTAGTACATACACTGCTAATATATTCATTACTTGGAATTTGGGGGGAGAGGGATGGGTTTCAGGTTTAAGACTTAAAAATACATGAACAAGTAGAAATACTGTAATAACCATCCCTGCACTAAAATGAAAGTTCCAGAGAAGAGTCACCCACACCTATTTATTACATGAGGTTTTCTTTTTCAAGAAACAGGATTTATCATGTGAGATATATTAATCAAAAGATTACTTGAAAAGACAGCTTTTGAAAAGGAATATGATTCAAATTACCTGTATCTCTGACAAATTGCTGAAGCAGCCGGCACATCTCCACAAGGATGGAAAAATCACCAACACTTCGAGCATCAAAGAAAAAAAGTAACTGGCGGAGAAACTCTGAATCGGGACCAAAACTAAACCTGAATGAACAGAGACAATTCGAACAAGGTGAAGATGCTTAAAGCAGAGCATTAACTTAATTGCCAATTACCACGACTGAAGAGGAAGTTAAAAGATAATAAGGATCCAAATCTTACCTGTCCACATTCTGGCAATGTTTCCCATATGTTCCAACGAACTGCTCTCGCACCTTAGAATGTTCAGCCGCTGCTACCTTTCTCCCTCTGAAGCATTTCTGTAGTTAGTAATTAGTCAGCACTTTACAAAACATAGATGGATGGTAATTACATTGCCAATCTAGACAACAGCTTTAGTCAGACAGTTGAGTTGGCTATCTCAAATAAAAAGGAAATTAAAAAGCACTCATTAGCACCTATCAACATAAGTGGCATGGTAGAGACATCATTTGTATATGGATATGCGGTAAAACTGATAACTCCATGCAATGTAGATTTAAATTGTGTAATCATCCGCTAATTCACCTTTTCATGTGCATCAACAGATTTTATAGCAATACGTAATAATTTCACTAATAGAGCACCAAAAGGAGAGACCATATGTATTACCTTCATGCCATTAAATTTATGCTTTCAAATGTACTTAGCTTTATTGACCAGTCAAAATATAACTTGGAAAAACATTATTTTAAATACCGCCCTTGAAGGATTTCCTGTTTTGTCAGAAGGGGAGGACCCAAAATTTAGCACTCATTTATTGGAAAAAAGAAGAAAGTGACAAAAAGGTAGAATAGCAACGGATGAACGGTAATCTTTCTCCTCTACCTACATTAAAATGGGAGTAAGGAAAAGGAAACCACCTTTAAATATTTGATACTATTTCCAGCTGTATGATTTGCTTATGTGCGTTTTTTCTTTCATAGTTTATATTTTTAGAACTCTAGTTTAAGATAATTCTTATGAACATTCTAGTTCTCAAAAGATTAGACATATCATTTAGGATAATGTGTTTGGAAAACGTGCTACAAACCAGAAAACTAATATGAGTTTCTCACATCTAGGTCACGTATAATTCTTCTTTTCACTAATAAAGAATTGGGGACCAGGGATTTGAACTTGGTATCTTCTCTTTACACGATAAGTGTAACTAAAAACTGAATTATGCCTTAGACACACGTAAATCGTGTACACATTTTTCATATTATTTTGTAGATGTCTAGTAAGGGTTTACTTCTAAAAATTCCATACATGTTCAACATTTCATTCTTCACATCATCATCTAATCCAAACATAAGGTTGTAAGGATGAAAAAATTTGAGGGTCTACATAGAGGTCAACTCATGTTAGCTGCATTTCCCCATTAATTCGTGAAGATCAACATAACGGACATTGGGACCCACAAATAGCTGAATCCAGCTACATACTAATCTGAAAAGGACGTCCCACTCAATCAGGCATAGTACTTTAGCAGTTAAATGCATTCAGGATCAGCTAAAAACAAAGGCTAGATTAACAAACATATCAACGGCCACTTCACAAAATCTACTCATATGGCACCAAGACAATTAGAAGACATGTTCATATCCATAAACTACACACATTTTAATATAAAAAACCTATCATTCAATGCACAAACCATCACCAATATGGATACTAAGAAACTCAATTTACTGTATTTTTCAATCGCACCTACACGTATAATGTGGCAACATAGCGACAACACATTAGGTTAAAACTACTATAAATTGATGCAATTTCACCAATTCCACAGAGTCTTAACTTTTTTTGCACTTATAAGCTAAATCAAATCGCAGAGGCAGTGAATGCAGAAGTCCAAACCTGAATTTTAAGTGCAGCCGAGTTTTGCTGCCGTAGCCATAAGCGGCGGTTGCGCTCCAGCCTTGTTTGCTCCAGAAGCTTCTGCCTGTCCCTTTCCTTGGTACTCCGTCCCCCCAAATCAACTCGCTTCCGAGTCGATGAATCGCCCGAGAAGAACATCCTTCCCAATTGACACCGTCAATTTCAATTCAAGCCCAAGCGACGAGAATTGGGGTGTATAAGGCTAGGTTTAATGCTTGAGAGACTCGTTTCAGACTCTGCGAGTGTTTGATCGAATGGAAAAGTGGGCAGATAAACTAGAAAGAGAGAGAATTCGAGGATGTATCGTGAAACAGGTGGATGCTTTGTTGTTTGGTTAGCGAGAAAAATAGAAGCGGAAAAGAAAGCTCAAGAAGCAGTGAGTGCGAATTGGCTCGCTATTTCCCTTTCCTTTTCTTGGTTGGACTGGAGAATAGACGTCGACTCGGCGAATACAATAAATTAAATTTTATATGTGCCGTCAATAAATTAAATTACATATGTCTTTAATAAATTAGAAATAAAACAAAAGAAGTAGCAGACAAATATTACAATCGATTTCACACTATACCATTATTCTGTAAATTAATGTTCTTTTTCATTAAGTTACATTCCGTTAGCTTTTTTTCATTAGACAATAAGGTTTTAGTTACTTGTAGGCTACCCTCAAAATATTATACATACTTGATTCTATATAGTTGGTCAATGCCCTGTCTTGAAACTTATTTTGGATGCTTTGTTTCATGGTTCAATTAAGGAATCCCTTTTCTTTTTTTTTTAGGTCTGGGTCTTTGGATTGAAAATTTCTTATCACAAATATTTATCTATATATTTACAGGGGTTTATATACTTGTAGTAGGGAGGATGTTAGGATTTTCAAATTGTAAGAGTATCTCCACTAGTAGTAGCAAATTAAAGTTTGTTAATTTATGTGGCAATTTGAAAATGTTTGTTTGCTACTTTACTCCAACAGTCTCTTCAACAGCTTTGGAATTCTAAAATAGGTGAGTCACATCAGAAAAACTCTTAGCCTCTTCAACCTCAATCATCAAAGCTACAACCTTTTTCTCTCTCTTCAGAGGATTTCTACGTTTACTTCATATCTAGGAATTGAAAAGTAATTAGGGCCCATACAAAATTAGTAATTGAATTCCTGATTTTGGAGGAATTCAATCTTTGGGTCCTAGAGAACTAACCCATTAGGAATTCATATTTTTTACCCATTATATCCTCACATGATTTTAAAATTCTCAAATTTATCATCTACTTTAACCCAACAATGAGGACATTTTAGTAATTAGTTCCAATCATATCTCAATTCCATATGGTTTAGTAAACAACTTCAATAGGAATCAGGAATCTAACTTCCCTCGGTCCATATGGTTTAATAAACAACTTCAATAGGAATCCAGAATCCAACTCCTCCTCAATTCAATTTTTTCTAATCCAATTACAGATCATTAAACATGCCATAAATGTTTTGAAAAGCCAAATTCAACTTGTCAATCATGAAGATATAGAAAGGGGTCGCATCTTTGATGACTGAGTTTGACAAGTCTGTTGGGAGAGTTTTATTAATATGGCTCAACTATTTTAGCATTCCAAAGTTGTTGAAAAGGCTATTGAAGATGCTCTAAAGTTGCATGTTGGAGTTTTGAGTAAATTTTTTCTTTCAAGTATATGAGTCTTTCCTTCATTGCTTATGGCAAATTTTATGATGCATTGTTTTAGAGGTTACTTGATGTCCGTTTTGCAGATAACATAAGTTCTTGTTCCAAATTCTATTGTGTATATGCATCAAACTAGGAAATACCTTTTCAATAGGTACAAGGTATGTATGATGACTTAATCAGGATTTGGGAATTCATTTGGGTTAGGTTTTAATGAGTTTCATACAATAGTTAAACAAGTAGGGGTGGGCACGGTTTGATTTGGACCGATTTTTGCCTCAAATTAGAATTCAGTACTATTTAAGTAAATTTAGGTTTTACCCATAAAAAAAACTTTCACTTTTGGAAAAAGCCAAAGCTTTTTGAAAAAAGACAGAATAACATCTCAACTTTCAAACCAAAGACATGCAAATGTAAAGGATTTCTTAGGAAATCAAAAAATAAATAAGGGCAATTTTGTCCATTTTTGCTTCTTTTAAAAATTTTCTCTCTCCTTTGGGCTTTTCCAAAGTCTACTATTTATCTGGTTCGATTCGGTCCGGTTTTAACAAAAAATTTATAAAACTAAAACTGTCTCGGTTCGGTTCTGATTCAGTTCAAATTTGAACCGGATTATTATTATTATTATTATAAATTATTTTTTTATACAAATTTCAACTGAAAATTTATTTTTTTGGCTTGAAAACTAACAAATTATCCAGTTTTATACAAAAAGAAATATTGAGGCTAGAAAAGAGAGATGTTTTGAATTGAACTTGGATAAATATTAGTTATAAGATTAAAAATATAGCATTGGATATAAATAACTATTAAAATTATATATTTTTTAATTTGGCATGTTCTATTTGGCCAGGTTCGATTTGTTAGGGTATAGAACCAGAACGAGAACCGGTTAGGTTTTTTGAATTGGGTTTGACTTTTAGGTCAACATGATTTTTTTCTGTTTTTCAGGTCCGGTTTGGTTCAGTTGATCGGTTCTTCGGTTCCAATACCCACCCTTATAAACAAGTTCCCTAGTAACAATAGGTCAATTTCAAAAGCAGTTGAGTAATTTTTCTGTGTGACAACAATCTACCCACTCATATTATAACACGCGTATATTTAATTTTATAACTTTAAAATATAACAGTGTTGTTCACTCATACTATAGCATGTGACCAGATAACACAACGTGGCGCTATTTCGGATAAAACAAAAGTTTATCGTCAGTCTAACATCAAAACACGAAATCAGTTGAAGAAAACTTTTGTTTCTGATGGGGGAGTTTTTTTTCAAGTGAAAATTAACAGATCAATATATCTCTTCCAAAGAAAAGAAACCTCAAATAAGAAATGGGTCTAAAAGACTGTTCATTTGGTCTAAAACTAGCCCAAATGATCTCCACACCATTAAAAGTTTAAAATATTGAATTTAATTTTAAAGCCCAGCATAAACCAGCCCAGTGCAGCCCAAGGAAACGTGCTTCAAATGGTTGTTCCCTAGACCCTACACACAATTGACAATATGAATATACATACAGACTTTTCAAATCTTAGCCCAGTAAATTCCAAAAGATTTGATTTGGTCTCGAAGTGGTCCAACCAATTGACAGAAGAAAAAAAAAACCATAAAAGAGGGAAGAAGGTCAAATCCATTGACCAACGTGTTCATATTATAAAAGCAGCAGCAGCAGCAGCAGGAGGCAGATTGCTACTTGGCAACTTGGCCAAAAGCTTCTACAAGAATCAAAGAATCTAAGACTTTGCATGTAAAATATTCAAACATCCATGAAGAAAGAAATAACACTTCTAAATCATCTTTGCCACAGTAACATACAAATGGGCAAAGTTGGTTAGAGCCCCACCTTCTTTCTTCCTCCCTCCCTTCAGTGTCAAACTAAGATATTTTTCAGTAAACCCTAATTGTTAGGTGTTATTGCATCTTCACATTACCAATTGATTTAGTGCTTCATTCTAATACATTGAGCAACAAGAACACCTTATATTTCAGAACCATCTAGACCTCGTTATTTTTTACTGCAAAAATGCTTGTTGAGCTGATTCACTTGCAAATTCCAAGTTGACATTTTGGTTTGACTTTGTTTTTTCAGTTGGGGATGGGGGTTGGTGTGGTAAAAGTAAAACTCTGGTTTTGACTTCCTTTCCTAGCATCCATTGTTTGGAAGTAGGTGAAAATAGGTCAGCTGGGGAACTCAGGTTGTCAACTCTGAACTGAAATCATTACTGTTGAAATTGAATTGTTAACTCAGGCCAAAATCCCATTCTGGGGATAAATTTTTTTCCCCATTTTAAAATACAATAACTATGGATAGAAGAACTGGGTCATTTTTTTCTAGCAACATTATTTAATTTGTGAAAGCTTCTTTTGTTGACTTGACAAGCAAGCAAGGGATTACTATATTTATATTAATTACAGTGAGTTAGAATAAAATAATAGGGCATCATGAAGGGCTTTGGAATGCGAAGCAGAGTGGCTTTGTAGCATTCACATTTTGGTGGCTTCTGGTTAAGTTAATTCAAAGCTATATTTTTTTAAGGGTTTATTTTTGTACAAATTGTCTGAGAATTGCAGGCCCTATATGATAGGCCAGTTTAATTCCACTGAATGAATCGATGCTGTTGGGCTTTATCCAACCAAATGTCTCTAGCTAGTACTAAATTACTAATATATATGTCTATGGGACAAGAAGTATGTGACAAGTTCTTTGCTTTCAACTTTGGAGGGAATGTGGAGTTGAAACTCAAAATCATGTGCTTAATTAGTGACTTTATCTTTGCTTTGTGTGTTTAATTTACCAAAGGGCTTGGCTTTAAGTCCTTGGCTCCTTGCTCAAGCTTTGCTATGTACTTCCTATGCTTTTTTACTTTTTCCCATTCATACGCCTTTATGCTCATGGAAAAAGAAGATATGAATAGTATACCCCCAAAAAGAAGGAATATAGCAATATGATTAACTGCAATTTCTCATAAGGTTAGTTCCGTTTAATATAACGAGTACTTCTTTAGTGTGTCTGACGCATTGCATCGGACTCTAATAACAATCACCATAAACTCATAAGACAACCATTCATCTCGCCTCCTTGCAAGGACAAAATTCAACATAAAAAAGTTTTCATTGATCTTTCAACTAAACTATCTATGTGATGAATGAAATTACGTGCATAATTCTCCAAGAAGCCATTATTAGTATCATTACAATCATTTGTTAACTTCATCAATTTGACTTCCCTTATGTGTATGATGGTACCCACATGATTTACCCCCTAAAATGGGTTAAACTTTAATCAATCACAAATGGACTATATTGGTCTAATTTTTCGACATGACAATGGAGTTTACTCGTTTGGCCGTACTAGTTTCCTAACATTATTGAAAATGAGAGACTTAGTGGGGATTTGTTAAATAAATCATTATGAAAGCCAAATGCTAGTTTCTTAGTGGGTATTGTAAAGCCAAGAAAAAAGAAGGCTTAATCATGGAAATAATGGGTAATTAACTAATACTTTTGGGAAGCAACACAAGCTATTGAAAATTTCAAAAAGTAGGGAAAAAAAAAAAGATACCTCAAAGAGAAGTCGTTTTACAAGGAGGACTTGAGGACTTTGATCGTAAGAGGTGCCATTGAATCTGGTCTAAATTTTTCATCAATATCTGTAGTCTTATCACATGTGTCTTGACATTAATTCATGGTTCCATATACAAACACATCGCAATCTTCAGCCATTCTCTTCCCTTTTCTTTTCACTTGCATAGTTACAAAACCATTACCATCAAATTCCATGTCGTCAGTATCCTCGTCATTTTCATCGTCACCATTATTATTCTCATAATTCTATCATAAAACCCTTTCCCTTTTTTGCCTGTTGAAATCTAAACCACTGTTCTTGTTGACCATTGTTCATGATTTGTCTCACAGCCTCAAAGATTATACACCATACATGGTATTTGGTAGCTAGCTATTATTTTCAAACAAGTAGCTAGGTTTTGGACGCATGAGTTTTTGTACGTGCCATGTTATATCAACGTCACTCATGTTCATATTGTATTAATTAGAGACGTTAATATATAACCGGCCGGCACATACAATAACTCATTGACATATTCCTTATAAACCCTATTTATCGCTATCTTCTAACATTAAATTCAAAATCAATCAACAATTAAAAATCGTTTATGTAACGCTAATATAACTGGCAATTTGATTAGATGACCTCCTCCTCATCCTCCTCCTGCAATCGCCTTCAAAGGATGTCTTTGTAGCATGAATGAATTGGGTGATTGATGTATATTTAACTTATTAAATGAATGATACACTTTGATTGTACACGTATGGGTCAATCTACCACATGAAAACGTAACTTTGGACGGTGAACTAATCCATATCATCGTATCTCACTATTGGGATTCTCCTCTAACCTGAAGCTTTTAGCAAAATTGACATTTGTATTGGCAAACTGGCTATAGCATATAGGATAACATAATTTGCATACGTGCACCAATCACAGATTGACACCACTAATACTACAAGTATTGCTTTACGCTTCCCCCACATACATGTGTAAGCATTTGCAATGGTTAGCTTAGATTTAAGTATAGCTAACCCGAATCATAACCAAGCACTGGATGGCCGGCTTGAGTGGTCCGTGGCTAAAGATCCATCTTTGTCCTGGTCTTTCCTATGAAAGGTCACCAACCCTTAAAGTGGTTATTTTATATTTATTAATGAGTATCTATTTGGGGAAAGTCCGTCAAAATGGACATGATCAAGGATAAGTGTCAAAACCTGTGTTGGTGACGAAAACAAATAAGAAATCTTACCATCAGTCGTTCACGTGTATCGATTATAAATAACAGTTATCAATTAACATACATAAATAATTAACAATAACGATTGACGGTCATTGACGATTGTAAACCTCGTTATAACAGTATAAACTTCATATCTATCAAAGGTTTAAAATCAGCATCAATCTAGACCACTTATAGTAATAGTAACAACAAATTAAGCTCTGCGGCATCGGATCTCCTCCGTCTGCCACCACCAGTATGAACTCTAAGTAGGAAAGATTGTAAAAAGTTGCAGTAAACCAGCTCAATGGAGGCAATAAACAATCAAATCAAGCATAATGAGGCTTTTTCTTCTTCTTTTTAATCAATGATTAATCTAAGCAAGCTTATGATAGACCACCTTTTTTTTTTTTTTGCCTAGTGTGGCAACAACACGCTTGTCCAAAAATAAAGCGTGTTGTTAATCAGAGGAAAAGCAATCAAGCCATCTAATTATGTTTAGTTTAATTAAAACCCTCTAATTGTAGTTAGAGACCAACATAGTTACGCATACTAACAAAAATAGCAAAGACTATGGGGAACACGAGAGGACACAACTTTAGTCTTGGAGCCCAAGCTTTTCAGGTTTTAACCTTAAAAAAGGGAAGGCGTGCATCTAAGAGATGAGACACTGGTCATCATCTTTTTTTTTTCCCCTTGTTTTTCTTGGTCTCTTTGGCGGCTTCCTCATGCTTTAGCTTCGTTCTACACGTCATAAAGAATAGAACCAATGAGTCCAAAATATATACATATAATTAAGACATAGTGCTACATTTTCTTTATATGAATTAATATAGCTCGATTGTGAGTTTAAGAGAAGGGGATTTTCTCACACACGCTAGTACGCTATCAATATGTCATAAAAGTTCGAACTTGATATAATTGGTCTGCAAGGCCATACCCCCCGTTGGCATTTATATGTTTTTTAATTTTTATATTATTAATTCATCTTATGTTTGGAGAGGTCCATTAGCAAACAAAACATAAGTCAGCTTGGTCTCTGACCTCAGTACCCTCCTCGCACTCTCTCAATTGGCCAAAGCCATGCACTAAAATTAATCTAAATCTAAGTAGTCAAATTAGTTCGTTAAAATATAGGATAGGCTCACCAGCTCAAAGACCTTTGGAGTTGCAGGCTGACTCAAAGAATCTGGAGAGGCCAAACAATGGGAACAAAAAAATTAAAGAATTGGCATGAAAACGAGGACATTAAGGTTGGGCTATGTAGGGCTGGGGTTGGCACAAAGGCACTGCAAGAGGCAGAGCCATCCATTTGAGCATAAATGTAGGAAAATTGTAAGATCATAAGGTCAATCTGGGCAGGCCACACATAGTACATAGCCCCTCACCTTCCCCCAAAGTAAACCGTTATCAAGTTCGAGTGGATATTAGTGTATATGATTGGTCTTGTCTGAGAATGAAGTCTACCATGCGCAGAGTTTAAGTTCAGATTGGATTGATTGGACATATTGCCAAATACAGAGTTACATACCCTGTTCTTTCATGGACTCAAGCTCTATATTTGCGATTTTTCTACGATACGTATCGTATACAAACAAGTTCTGCATAATTATAGAGTGACGGTTTCGCATTTTCCTATTAATTAATGTATCGATTAATCTCCCTTACTTTTGTTTTCCACTTAATTACCTTTTAAAGGATAAAGATCTTATCCAATGCATGAATATAGAGCTCATGCAAAAGTTGAGATTAATTTACAAAGATGGTTGGTGTAGGATTATAACCTAGTGCTTGTTTCGTTTGTCTTTTTACTTTCATAATTAAAAATACATGAAATGAATAAAATGATTCTTTAATTCTACTTTTTCAATGTCTTAGTTTTTGTTCTGTTATTTTTTCGGGGGTTGTTTGACAATGTTACAAGCGTGTATAATGTAAGATACAATGGATTGGTTCATTTTTTCATGGCACACCTTTTTACCTCTTGAAATTATATTCAACTAAGCATATATGGACTTAACGGAAGTGCTCCCCACTCTACACCAAAGTTTGAATTCCCTCCCCATAGTTTATATTAGTTTAAAGTAGATTATCACTTGTAATAAAATAAAAGTTTTAAAAATTATATTCAACTAATTACATTATATACCCCCGTCAAACAATCATTAAAATTTGTATATCTACCTAACATATGTATATAATGTATACTTGTTGAGAAGAAAAATACATACGCATGCCCTCTTGGCCTCAATTCTCAAAGGGGTCAAAACGAGGGTGGGAAGAAAAAAGGGTTCCAAAACCAAGTTTGGGTCAAAGACGCTTCACATATACAGAAGAAAAAAGAGAAACGACTAAAAATTATACAAATTTGTAGATAAAACTGTCAGAGAGGAGAGAAGAAGAAGAACACCGGCCAATAGAAAATGTCAACCAAACCACATACGCCCTTAAAATCCGGCTTAACTTTTGACAAACAGACCAAGATACTGTGGATGGTGTTCAGTCTGTCGCTCTCATCATCCATCTCCCTTTTTTTTTTCTTTCTTTTTTTCTGGTCTTTTTATTGATCGATTGGTTTGATTATTGATTGTTGAGCATATGGCTTGGAGGACTGTGAGGGATGAAAACAAAATTATAAAAAAATTCTGAGAGAAGGATTGAATGGAGTTAGTTTTGATGATGAGAATTGGAGAGTCCTTTAGAATATTATGCTTTTCTGTGGGAACAGTATAAAGTAGCTTAGAAAGAACGAAGTGACACATCTTCCTTTCATGGCTGCATATTCGTTGGTAGAAACCTAGACCAGATGCAGCTTTCCTTGCTTAGTTGTACATAGTTATTTAGGTTTCATGTTACACTGAAACTCTATATCCATACCATATCCACAGTAAAACACAGACGTTATAGTAAAAGAAGAATTGAATAATCTCATTCTTAAAACTAGTCACATATATATACGCGGATTAAGCCTAATTAATCGCGATTTCGGATGCTCGGATGATTTAAATAGAAAATGATTTTTTTTAGTGGGCTTGACTTAATTAGAAACTTGTCCCAAGAATTATTTGGGAATATGGAGAAGGGAAGAAAAGTGTGGCGAAAAAGAAGAGGGAATGAATCAAATTTGTAGACTTCAACCATTTCTTTTTAAAGCATCCTACCTACTAAGAAATTAACAATTACTGCTTTAAAGGGACAAATTGTCACACATGTTTATGCAAAAGAAAACGATTGAAACAAGAGATGAGTTGAGCCAACAAGTTAACGGTGAATTTTATATGTGAACAGTGCATGAAAAGTATGTGGCTGGTTGGGTCACAATCATGTTTTATATTATTTAGAAGCTGCTGGAACTGGAGGAGGGCATTTCATTGCAAATTCAAAACTGGTGTGAAATGAGTGAAAGAGAAACTAAACTGGAATTTTGTGCCCAAAATCCTGAAATAGACCTGCAATTGCTGCTGGTGGGTTCTGTGATGGCAGCAGTTTTTAAGTCCCAGAAGAAAAAAATTTGGTGATGGTGGTGGTGGGACACGTGTCGCAGATCTAGAGCATGGAGTCCATAGTTTTCTTTTCTTGTTCTACTTTTCTCCCTCTGGTTTCCTTTAGGGGAGTAGGAGCTTTGATTCTTAAGAGTCCATAAATATACCCCAATATATAGGCCCCAGCTTTTGAAGAAAAAAACCTTTTCACACTATAAATATACTGCTACAGTCTGTAGGCCTTTTTATATATGATTAAATTCTGATGATGATACTCAAAACTATTTTTAAACCAAAGGAATAATTCAAGAACAAAATTATTAACCTCCTCACTTTAATAATCTTTGTGTTTGTTGGGGAAAAGGTCCAAATAGTAGTTGTTCTGCACAGCAAAAGATTGTTTTTTTACCCTGCCTCTCTCTCAAGTGGAGTGATCCAGATAGTGATTGTGATTTCCACATTGAGTATTTAGTTTGTCTAGGAAAAAGTGTTGAGGATGTTATTTGATAGTTTTCTATGATGCGCCTTTTGCTCGGTTAAGAAAAGTTGACACCCTGTATTGAGGATGGCAATTTGGATTATTGGGAAGTTCATTTTTACACTCTTTATCTTTTATAAAGATATCCTGAATAATCAGTCATGTACAGATAAATGATTTATAGCAATTAATATATTACGTGTCTCATTTGCATCAATAATTATAGTCACCCGTTCGTATATAAATAACTGTTGAGAACACTCCTCTATCTTTTAACTGAACTTTATAATAAATACGTGTGTGTTGTACAATAAACAAAATGAACACTAGTATTGTACAAATTTTTATATAGGCATCAGGTTGTTGAATCAGAATAATGAATAAAATGGTTTTCTTTTCTTTTCTTTTTATTTATATTGGAGAGGGCAATTTGGATTTGTGAGAAGTTCATTTCTACACTCATTATCTTTTACAAAATGTCTTGAACAGTCGGTCACGTACATATTAATGATTTATAGCAACTAGCATATTACGTGTCTCATTTACATCAACAATTAAAAAATAAAAAAATAAAAAAATTTATAAAAAAAAACTTTATAATAAATACGTGTTTACTATACAATAAACAAACTGAACACTAGGGTTGTACAAATTTTTATATAGGGATTAGGATGTCGAATTAGAATAACTAGCCTCTCTGCACGCGCTTCCGCGCTTGCGAGAGGTTTTTTTAAAAAAATAAGTAAATTTATTTTAGAATTAAAAAAGATAATGGGTAGTTGTGTTCTATAAAAATAGGATCCATTATCTGCTTTTTCTTTTTCTTTTAATTTTTTTAAATATGAAAAAGTGTGAATTTATCATATTATCCTCATTTAATTAATAATTTGAATTCTTAATGTTTGCATTAACCAAGGGCATTTTCTGGTATTTTGAATGTTTCACCATTCTCTGCCTTTTGCTTTATATATATAGATGAATAAAATGGTTTTCTTTTCTTCTCTTTTTATTTATGTTGGAGAGGGCAATTTGAATTTGTGGGAAGTTCATTTCTACATTCTTTATCTTTTACAAAGATGTCTTGAACAGTCAGTCATGTACAGATAAATGATTTATAGCAATTAATCTATTACGTGTCTTATTTGTATCAACAATTATAGTCACCCGCTCGTATATAAATAACTGTTGAGAACACTCCTCTATCTTTTAACCTAACTTTATAATAAATACGTGTGTACTGTACAATGAACAAAATAAACACTAGTATTGTACAAATTTTTATATAGGGATCAGGTTGTTGAATCAGAATAATGAATAAAATGGTTTTCTTTTCTTCTCTTTTTATTTATATTGGAGAGGGCAATTTGGATTTGTGAGAAGTTCATTTCTACACTCTTTATCTTTCACAAAGATGTCTTGAACAGTCAATCATACACATATTAATGATTTATAGCAATTAAAATATTACGTGTCTCATTTGCATCAACAATTATAGTCACTCGCTCGTATATAAATAACTGTTGAAAACACTCCTCTATCTTTTTACCTTTTTTTTTCTTTTTCTTTTTTTGGTCCGGGCCTCTATCTTTTTACCTAACTTTATAATAAATACGTGTGTATTGTACAATGAACAAAATGAACACTAGGGTTGTACAAATTTTTATATAGGGATCATGTTGCTGAATTAGAATAATGAATAAAATAGTTTTCTTTTCTTTTCTTTTCTTTTTATTTATGTTGGAGAGGGCAATTTGGATTTATGGGAAGTTCATTTCTACACTCGTTATCTTTTACAAAGATGTCTTGAACAGTCAGTCACACACATATTAATGATTTATAGCAATTAACATATTACGTGTCTCATTTGCATCAACAATTATAATCACTCGCTCGTATATAGATAACTGTTGAAAACGCTCCTCTATCTTTTAACCTAACTTTATATAATAAATACTTTTGTACTATAAAATAAACAAAATGAACACAAGGGTTCTACAAATTTTTATATAGGGATCATGTTGTTGAATCAAAATAATGAATAAAAAGGTTTCCTTTTCTTCTCTTTTTATTTATATTGGAGAGGGCAATTTGGATTTTTGGGAAGTTCATTTCTACACTCTTTATCTTTTATAAAGGTGTCTCCAACAAATAATTTATAGCAATTAACATATTGCATGTCTCATTTTGCATCGATAGTTGTGATCACTCGCTCGTATACAAATAACTGTTCCAAACACTTATGTATCTTTTAACTACCTTGTTAGTAAATATAAGAGAAACAAAATGAACACTAGGGTATACAGATTTTAATATAAGGCTTGGGGTTGTTGAATCAGAACAATGAATAAAATGGTTTTCTTTTCTTCTCTTTTTTTCTTATATTGGAGAGGGCATAAGGGATGCCATGATTGGTTTTGTAGAATAGAGATATGTTCCTTTCTCACTACAAAAAGCTACTTGATCGATCGATCGATGTGTGTTTCAATTTTGAGAGTGGATATATATTTATATATATATATATATATATAAACGTACGTCCCTAGCATTGTAGGCCTCATCATATGAGTTAAACTATAGCTATTAGGCACTTACACCTTATTCATTGCCATACGTGCTCTGTAGGCCTCCACCATCTCCTCTCTTTTTTTTTTCTCTTTAATTTTACTATATGTAGCAGATTCCTGCTTAAAACTCCATTAATTTAATAAAAACGTTATCGATATTGGCTCTAGTTCACACTGGCCATATTCATATTGGCTCCCCTCCTAATTGAATCATCACCAGAAGGGGCTAGTCCCACCATGGGGTATGTGATGTTTCATGTGACCCCAATTCCTCTTCTTTTTATTTATTTATTTATTTTTCTGTTTTGTTTTATAACTTTTTCATATTTCGGCTGGTTCCCTTCATCTGCTTTGCATCCCACGGCCATGGCAATTTGATACTCATTCTTTTAAATTACCCAAAAAGAAGAAGAAAGAAAGATACACTCAATGGTATATAATAGATAAATTAATGTATCACCGAACAAGCGATAATATTTTATTAGAACAAATAACAATACGATATACACACGTATATATGTGACAATGTGACAACCGCCCTAATAAAAAACTTGAAACACAGACATGGTTTTCCGACCAAAATGACGATAAAGTTTGAAGAACAGAAAAGATGTCCCCTGCTATATATAAAAGAGACACAGCCGGAATTGGATACTGAGTGAAGAGGAATAATAAAAACCTTAAATTTAGCAAGGTGCATGCATTGCACATATGCATTGGCCCTAGCTAGCACGTGTTGATCATGCCATCAAATATTTGCTCCTATTTTTATATATCAACATTTCATATAAGACAGAGATTGTGTCCATGGATTATTACTTTTATAAGTATGTCGATCAAAGTGCATGTTTCTGATGATATTATTTATATATATAATCCAAGTTTCCTTTTTCTTTCCCTCTTTTTTTATTTTTTTTTATTTTTTTTATCTTCAAAAATCCCCTCCAACTATGCTCCAATTCACAGGTTTGATGGCGTCACAACACATATATGTAACTCAAAAAGTTAACATGTGGTAAATAGATGGCCAATATTTTACGGTGAAATTAAGGAATTGATTACTTAAGTAATGATTAAGAGTATTTATTTATATACATTCAGAGTTCTTTGTTCGATTTTCTTTTCGAGCCCTTGTATAAGAAAATTTTGATGGCAAAAATCCACCACCATAACCATTATCCTATAACACCATGCCAAGGTAGAGAATCAACCTCTAATGGAAGTTAAGGATATATCATATATTTATGGTGGTGTTTGCTAATATGGAAACAAAGAGAAAATGGCAAAAACACACAATAAGAAGATCAGAACTTTGGAAGCTCTATGAATCGTTCATTATACGATAGTATTTCTTTTTAATATAACGGACGAAAACTTAAACTTGCAACATCGTCTAACATTGAGAAAAAATAGAATGTACAACTAGATCAAGAGCTAATTGATTAGAATAAAGATACATTTAACTACATTAGACTAAACCTTCTTGATTAACAGTAATAGTGGTACCGGAATCAAGGAGTACATCTACTGGCCTTTCTTCAATTATCACAAGCACATTGTCAACTTTCGAGCAACTTTAATCACTAATTTGCAATGATATTTGATGGCCATCTAACTGTGCTTTAATTTAAGTGGGATAAGAATTAAATACAAGGAATTAATTAAAGTTTTAGCCTTTTTGCTAGGTAATCCAAGCATTTATTTTGATGAAAACTATTAATTATCAGCCTTTTAATTAATCTCTCTTCTATTCAATGTAAATGATGTGATTAAAATCCCATTTTGTGGTGAATCAAAGCCGACCTATTGGACGTGTGGGGACAGATCTCAGACAATTAAATTGTGCTAAAAGAGTTTATCTTGAAGTTAATAAGTGTAAAGAAAAGAATATTATTTACAAGAAGTTATAATTTATATATATAGATACAGAAGTCTACAAAGACAAAATAAGAGGGCACTGAGCAGTCAAATGCTGTACCTTCTTCTCATCACTCATCAGAGTCTCAGACCGTAGGTTCGGGTTTGTGACTATTTATTAGTAGCCTATACGATTGCTTGCTTCGACGAGCTACCAGTGGGGAAAAAAACAAAAGAAAAAAGAAAAAAAAAAGAACGTATTCTTTTCTTTAATTGTCAATCCATGCAAATAAAGTAAAATAAATTGTAATTACAACAAATAATTGAAGTAAAGGTAATCAATAGGATGTGTATTATTCTTATATTGGTTATTTATTTATGTTTTATACAACCGATATTAGGGATGTAGAAATTAAGCTTAGGACCTCGAATATAAGAGTAAATGCCACGTTTCTGAATTAGAAAAGTCTATGTTATTTTATTTCTGTTTGTTAATGGGGTTAGATATATAGATCTCAAAGTCCACTATATCTTATGGGCACATACATAGTTAATAGGACCACACAAAAGAATTCTCAATAGTTAAGGCTTGTTTGGGAGTGATTCTAGATAGACCATAATCACTTATGGGAAGAAGCACCTCTCACGTGCTTTTCTATATAATCACTTTTAATGATTTTAAGAGATTTTGGGGAGAAGCACAAATTATTCAAAACTACTTAAAATGATTATATGGAGAAGTGATTTTTCATAAAAGTGATTATTGACCTATATAGAATCATTCCTAAACAACGCTTAGTTGTGTAAGCTCTTCACTTGGCAAGTTGGCAGCTTAAAATTTTTAGATTGAACATGACGATAGATATATGTGCAAGGAGAAAGGAACAACCACCCCCCCTCTCCCAAAAAAAAAAAAAAAAGAAAGAAAGAAAAAAAAGAATCCTCCACCCGTAAAGAAAAAGTGCTGCCAATATATACATAGATAAAGTTTATTTGTAATTCTTTTGATCATGTGGTCCTAAATTATGCTTTTTTTCCTTGTGATTCTACAGAGAGAAATTCTGATTTGCGAAGTTTATTATGGCATCTAATTAGCAAGCACAAGATCAATTAAACTAATTAATTAGAGTATCCTGTTGTTCGAAAAGAATAAGAACAAGAATAGAAGAAAAAACGGAGTATTTAATTACTACAAAACATTCCATCATCATTACAAATTAGAATTTGGTAAGAAGAAAAAAAAAAGTAACAGATGGTGCCCTCCAAAAAAAGAAAAAGGGGAAGCATGCTTCGAGAAGGAGAAAACCATTTTCTAAACTCATATATGCACGCACGAATTCACAGAGACGCACACAAACAGAGAGAGAGAGGGAGAGGTAGAGTCAAAAGGTCAAACTTCAAAGCCTCTTTCTAACTATAATAATTACTTTAACAAGCTTAACTTAAGTGTGTGTGTTAATTACTTTAATTAAACTATAGTTAATTAGAGACTACAAAACAAGTCCCCATTGCGGCTTTGCTCTCCTCTCTCTCTCTCTCTCTCTCTCTCTCCTCTCTCTCTCTCTCTCTCTCCTCTCTGTATCCCTATCCTCCTATCTCATCACCTCTCTCTCACATGCTTAACTTTAATATTTTTTTCTCCATTTTCAAACCCATCTATACATCTATAAAAGCAAACCCTCTCTCTATCTTTCCCGTACATCCATCCAACTCCCTCTGTCTTTTCCTTCTCTTCCCCACGCTCTCTCTATCTCTCTCTAACTCTCTCATTTTCTCTCTCTAATAATCTCCAAGAGCAACCAAAACAAGCAAAGAAAGCAAGCAAATCCTTTTTGCTTCAATCGACAAGTGTGTCCATTTAGAGGAACTATATATATATATATATATATATATAGAGAGAGAGAGATATGGACGGTGTTCTAGGAGGAGGAAGAGGCTGCAACAACTCCTCATCAGCCTCGGCCACCATTGAAAATGATATTCATGAGGAAGCTGAGGACCAGATGGACCTGAGAAGAGGGCCTTGGACTGTTGAAGAAGACCTTGCTCTCATGAATTACATTGCTAACCACGGCGAAGGTCGTTGGAACTCCCTCGCTCGCTGTGCAGGTAAATTTATTTTCCATGGCTTTTTTCACAACGTGATGATCAATTTGGTTTTATTTTGGGGCACCTTCTTTCGGCCTTTTCTTTGCTTCATTGAGATGGGTTTTTTTTGGCCTTAAAATGAAAATTCCGTGTGAAAGAATGAAACATCCACCAGATAATTTGTGAGCTGTGGTTGGAAATCTCTATGCTTCTTCTTTTCTCTATTTCTTCCTTATTGGGTCCTATGAAAAGGATTCGATAGAGTGGGAAAAGCTTCACTTTCTCGAAAGAGAAAATTAGGGAGTAAAAATAAAATAAATTTGTGAGCTGAGCATATGCTGGATTGATGATGATGTGAACTGTATCTTCTGTGATCATGATGATTGTTCTTTAGCCTTATCCCAGATACTAGAAAACCTATATTTTAGAGAACCCAGTTGTCATAAAGTCTATATGGGAATGACTGTATGAGCAAATAATAAAGTACTAGTGTTTGTTCTTAAAGAACTTTATTATTATTATTATTATTATTATTAGTTACTTCAAATTATTTTGGTACACAAATATCTAACAAAATTATTGAACTTTTGCAACCAACCCAGGTCTGAAAAGAACTGGAAAGAGCTGCAGATTACGGTGGCTCAACTATCTCCGGCCCGACGTCCGACGGGGCAACATCACCCTTGAAGAGCAGCTTCTGATTCTTGAGCTTCATTCTCGCTGGGGTAATAGGTAATTATAATTATCCAAATTCAACATCATCAATCAGAATCATAATCAATTCTAATCTATATCTAAATATGGCTTTTCTGCCCTTTATTTGTTGTTTTCTTGAATTAACCCTAAAAAGTAAAAACTAAAAACTAAAAAGCAGCATGTTTGTTTTTTTGGCAATCACAGATGGTCAAAAATTGCACAACACTTGCCAGGAAGGACTGACAATGAGATCAAAAACTATTGGAGGACCCGTGTCCAAAAGCACGCCAAGCAACTCAAATGTGACGTCAACAGCAAGCAGTTCAAGGACACCATGAGGTATCTCTGGATGCCTAGGCTGGTCGAAAGAATTCAAGCCGCGGCAGCCGCCTCCACCGCAGCCACTAATTCCTCCATCACCAGCGCCACCGCCGCAGGGGCCACCTCTCACCACTTCAACAACAACAACAACAACAACAACACCTTCCAATCTTCTTCAGGACAAATGTTGTTACAACCAAGTCACCACTTTGGGGCATCGTCACATTCACATGTCACACCAAGTTACACCCCGGACAACTCTAGTACGGCGGCCTCATCAGACTCTTTCGGGGCTCAGGTGTCCCCGGTTTCCGACCTGACGGATTATTACACTCCTACTACTACTGCTACTACTACTATCTCGGTTAACAATAACCCTACCCCGGATAATTATTTGGTCCAAGCAAATCACCAAGTTGGTTGCTATGACCAGTGTTTCAATCCAGGGTTGGGATCGGAACATTTCCAAGGCATGGAGCAACAAGAGAATTATCAGTGGGGCGTGGACGGTGGGGACATATCGGACAATTTGTGGAATGTTGAAGACATGTGGTTCTTACAAGAGCAGCTCAGCAACATTTGATGATCGGACGTGTCGAGTTAATTACAAAAGGGGTTGAAAGTGATATACATTCATTGTAGAGATCAAAACCAACAAAGGGAAGTAAAGAAATCCTATTTGGGGAATTTAGAAACAAAACCCATGATCAAAATTAGAATTAATATAATATTCTAGATTATTTCATGCTTATAGGATTTGTGAGCAAGGACTTAGATCTAATTGTGGATTAATTTATTTTCGGTTTGTGTTTTCTTTCCTTTATTTTTGAGTGAGGAAATTTGTAATTTCAGATTTAATTTAATTTATTTTAATTTTCTTCTCTCTCTCTTAATTTTTTTCTTCTCTCTCTCTTAATTTTTTTCTTCTTCTCCCAATCTCAAAATTCTTTGAAATTGAAACGATTCATTGTCTTTTTCTTCCCTTGTTCAACCAGTGATTGCATTATAGAAGTATGTTTGATGAGATATTTTTAAAATATAATATAAAAAAAAAGATGTGCATAATTGGTTCCACCATCTTTACTTACACGTCCTTATTAAACTGTTAATTATATAAATGTAATTAATTAAGTTAGTGCAATACTTTTGAAAGCCTTGTCCACGGGGCCTGAACCAGGTTCAAGTCCCCTCAAGTTTCTAGATTGCAAAAAGGTAATTCGCAATGATTTTCTATTTATATACGTGTCCTTGTGGGATTTGTGGACTTGTAACTTAAGCTAGCCATTGAGGACAACTTTCCACAACTTTAATAAAAAAAAATAATCGAGAGCTTTATCTTGTTCTAAAGCCATCAAGCCCACCCAACCCAAACGTACGTTTCCAAAGCTTCCTTTCTTTTTTGTTTACCGTCGTACGGACATGACAAGATGCTTAATTAGAACCCATTTAGCAAGACAAATCACAGATGGTGGGTGACGTGTACCCATATAATCCAAATCTTCAGATGGGTAATCT
Source organism: Prunus persica (assembly GCF_000346465.2). NCBI lineage: Eukaryota > Viridiplantae > Streptophyta > Magnoliopsida > Rosales > Rosaceae > Prunus > Prunus persica. Next base: position 8,923,369 of record NC_034009.1, read on the forward strand.
TGTGTTTTAGCTTTTGTTAACTTTTTTAGGGTTCTAGATTTAGGATTTGTTTCATACGTTAATTTTAAACTCGTTTTGAGATACAAAAGATCTGCTAATGTAGTGGTTTAGAGCAATACTTCTTTTCAGCTAATTTTAAAAACACATAAATAACACTAATTTTTAGTTCCTTTCATTATCGATGAATAATAATTGTATTGTTTAAAAACAAAAAATAAATCGTTATTTGAGGGATAAAAATACGTAGGTCGGCACGTGCAAAGGTGAGAAAAATGTGGAAATAAAACGTGATGGAATGGTAGACTACATAGAGAGAGAGAGAGAGAGAGAGGGGTATGGCGGCGGGGAATCTTTGTAGGCCGCGTGCCCAGAAGCGAAGCCACCACAGTGGTCCCGGTGAGCGAAAGGTGTTAAGGAGCTTCCACGTGTAACATATGTAAAAGGCCGGTAGGGTGCTCGTATTGCTTGGCTAATAGCTAGGCTTCCTGGACAGAAGCACTGACAGCCGCAAGCCTTGAACCTGCCCTATAAAATTAAGTCCACCGTATGACTATACGTACACATTTCATGTATGTATGTATAGCTTTATATCATCTACCATATTTATACGCTAAAGCCACATTTGACGAGTAGGATTGAATTAAACTATTTCAATTAAAATAAATAAAAAATTTAATTATAATTTAATGTGCTTAGACTAAACTTATTACAAATCTCACATAGACGAGTAAAACTAATAACAAGAGGCTTAGACTCGGAGTCGAATCTAATCCAAACCCAACCATCAATAAATATACTAAATGCTGTGATTAAGATGGATTGAATGTACAACTGGACTCCACAATCAGAAATGGTGTTGAAGACTTATCTTTCCGCCACGTTGATTTCCAATTTTTTCAACTTTTTAATTCAATGCACAGCTTCTATGAGTGGGTCCCGCCCTCTCCCTTCCCTTTCGAGAGTAGACCATCTCCTACATAACGACTTCTGAGTCAAGAAGTGGGACCAATTGTGGCTTGCGTGGCATCTTGACTAAACCTTATCGCGGGGGTGGGTATCAGTTGGCTATCGAATGTATATAATCCACATAAACCAAATATGTACATGTGATTTCATTATACAAAACCTTAGAAACAGATATTCATTTTTATAAGAACAAAAAGATATCCCATCTCGGCTCAATTTTTTACGGCAATCACATTTATGATTAACGAATTGCCGGCGTTCTACTATTAGTGTAGTGGTAAAAAGTTTTGTCTCTATTTAGTTAGTGCTAAGTTTGAAATTTGAATTATAAAGTGCGTGTGAGTTTGCATTCCCCTCCTCCTCTCTAACTATTAGCAAAAAAAGAAGAAAATATACTTAATAATGAGTTTATATACAAAAATGAAATGTTATTACATCAGTTGTTGGGATATGAGTTGATATCTATTTATTTACCTATAATGGGGTTAGAATTATTATGATTTCTGACTTCTCTTATGCTGGTATTGAAATTATAATGATTTTCGATTCCTCATGCATTTCCTAATACATTATGATTCTCCGATTCTCGAATTCATGACTTTTCCAAATTACAAGTAAGTACAAATTATCAACAACAACAAAAAGTAACCAAATTGAAATTGATTGAATAAGCAGATGAAGAAGAGTTTGCCTTGTTTTTTTTTGGGGTCAAAGATGAAGAAGGGTATGATGACCAAAAAAAAAATGATGATAATCAAATAGTGAACAGATATATAGTTTTGATGGTTTTGTAGAGAGAACTTTTAAATGAACTCAAAAAAAAAAAATGATGATTCAAATCATTAGACCACTTGCAGTCATGCATGACAAGCTAAACCATGAACGGACCTAGAAATCAATATGAGTGTCTCATTTAGACCTAGCTCTCTCAAGGACGAAAGAATAGTAAATCCGGTTAGGAAAATACTCCTGTTTTAACTATAGGAGTTCTTACGTTGTTGTCAATGGTAATTTGACACGTGTGTATAAGTTTTTGCTTTTGTGTTTTTATATGAATTATTTTTGCACGTGTATCAAATCGTGATTTGCAAAAAAGAGAAGTTTTTTTTTTTCCCAAGGAAGGAGACAAGTAGTATTCATCTAATTATATCCAAAAATATAGCATATTAATCCCTAGGCCTAGCTTGTAGAATCTAGCTGTTAGGCTATCTGCTGAAAAGTGGAGGTACGGTATGCTAATTAGGCCAAACTGTGGATGATGAGTTCTGAGTTACGATGGATGCATGACAGTTTGGTACAAGGAAACTGTTATAGGGCGGACTGATGAGAGCAACAAATGCTTTGATTTCAGCAAGTCTTTGAGATTTTGTAGCTTCAGCAACGCAGTATTCTTCTTCACATGACTGATCAATAAAATAATCAAGCAATCCCAAAACCCGAGCCTATAATCTGTACAGTGCCATGCATGCATACACTAATTTTAATAGTCAGTTAATTAATTAGCATATAATATTTTGCTAATAGCCGTCAATGTATGCATTAACCTTGAAATATAATTGTTTTTAAACACTAATGTTCACGATCATGATAGGAAATTATACTCAAACTATTTCTTACTAGTATAAAATCGTAACATTCTGCGTATACATAAGAACGATTAAAACTATCTAATTTTGTGAGCTCTAATCTAAAGGTCAGGTTTGATACAATTAATCACTTCGTCCTTCGAGATTTTAAGTTATAGCTACTCTCTAGTTCATCATGCAAACAAAATCACTGGTTAATCAAGACCGTCCAATAAAGCAGCCATTGTACTTCCTCAATTAGAGAACATTTAGGGCCACACATGTTTGCTTATTATGAGATATACTTTATAATGATAATAATAATAATCGCAGATTCACAGACATAATTTCATAATTTCCGGAGCCGTGTGCTTAGAGACGAGCCCACATGTATTTCTTTTCGCAGTACTAAAACACTTGGACCACCTCAACCCCCAATTATTACACACATCAATCAATCGACCCCAAAAAAAAAATGTACATGCCATAAAACACATGCTACCTTTGAGCACTTTTTTCTTTGGTAACATTAATCCTGAGCTGATTGAGATGTGTCGTTCATTCCCTTTCCCTTTTAAAATGTCTCATCGTTGATGATCAATTGCGTGAAGCTTTGTGTTGAAAGCGAGGTTCCTATATAATCTATGTCTGCTGCTCCAACTTTAGGTTCGTCAAAGGCCCTCACAGCCACAAATTTTCTCAAGAGATGATGGGATAGCTAGCTAGCTATTGATTGTGTCATGTCTTTCCAGTTAATTTCATGTCTTGAAATGTATAGAAGATCTTTCCTACCCGTAATGTATAAACTGAGTGCTCCTGTTAGGGTTCCACTTTTAAGTTATTAACAACATATATACTATTAGGGTTTAGTATACGTATTTGGAATATTATGTCATTGATTCATTGTGCTTATCCAGTTTGGTTCGGGGCCGTGATTACATTGATGATATAATTAAGGAAGCAAATTTCATTAGGAACTACAAAAATGTGTGACGTTTATTGTCCAGATTAATTGAGCTGATAAACTTCTTAATCCATTTTGTCCTTATCCTTTCCTTTTTCTAGCCTTCTAATTAAGATGAGCTTCAGTCCGGTGCAATTTTTTCAAAAATTACAACTTTATCGGTAAATTTTAGAAAGTTCACCCCATTTAATAGAAATTAGTCCACCACACCTTATCAACTCTCGAGAGAATGTGTTGAAACCGAAAGGCAATCCAAATACAGTGAATGTGTTGAAATTATTATAACCATAGAAATGGAATTAGTGAATTCAAATTGGAAGCATAGATATGATTGAAAGGTGTACTTAAACCTATACCTAAACCAAAACCATATTAGAATTAGATGCGTGACTAACACTGAGTGGCTAGCTTGTGATTAAGGTGGAGCTATAGCATGATCTATCTATATATATTCTTATTCTTAATCACCTGGCCTATAAATTTAGTACAAACTTTTGTTACGTCATGAACACCATTAATTAATCCTTGAACACATGCTATGTATTTTCCTGAATTGGGTGAGCAATAGCTTTCCTAGCTACAAGCATTGGGTTGGGATTCTCAATATGGCATTTCCTCAATTGATCTTAATTATCGTCCTATACATTTCAAGCATAAATTGATGATTCTGCTTACGTTAATTATTTCTTCTTGGTCGCAATGGGACAGAGTTGAATGAAAAGCATGGATGTCAATGGCCACACATACCCATATGAGAGAAGTGTGAAACCATAAAATATAAGGTTTTGAAATACCAATCAACAGTTTACAATCGCACATGAACACTAAATGACATAGGATTCATTGTTAGGGCACCCTCCAACTTCATATACTTGCCGAAGTACCTTATTTGCCTTCTAATATCTCTCTTTTAGTTTTAATTTTTAATTTTAAGTATCCTTGTTTCGTGCCAATATCATGCATAATATAAAAAAATAAAATTAGATAGAGAGAAAAGTTCGAGTTTGTGACTTCTTTCAATATGGAAAAGAGAGATACCAATACATTACATTATGAGCTAGTCGGTAGAAGCATGACTACTCTTAATCTTAATTAAGATATAAATGCATGACGTGAAGCCTAATAAGGTTAGATTAAACGACAAATATAAGGTTGGGTCAAAACCCGCGGTACGCTGTGTGGACTAAAACCAGCCACAGATGGCGCCATATATTTGCCCATCAAGTGGATCGTTGTGGACATGAGAATAGTATTTGATTTAAATTTTAGACAGCCTACCTAGTGCCTTGACTGGAATTTCAAGTTTAAAAAATAATTTTTATTAGTCATTCATTGATATATAATTTTACACGTAAAACACGGGTCAAGCAGCTGAGTTTGATTCATGATCATCCATCACCACCAATATATATATATATATATATATATATATATATATCATATATTTTATGTACGCAATTAGTGGAACCACTTCATCTATACGCCATCAATGACGGTGTTCAACATCAAGAACATTCTCTTTTACTAAAAAAAAGTAATTAACAATTCTACTTAGGGAGTGGATTTACTATTTAAATACAAGTTTATCTTAACCACCAACTCCCAAGTTTGCTTAGCTTAAGCGTTATTTATTAGGGGTTAAAGTTTAAACTCTCTCTCTCTCTCTCTCTCTCTCTCTCATATGTGCCTCTATGATGGTAGCAAAGCAAAGCAAGCATGCTCCATTCTTAAATTGGAAGATATGATTAGGTTATTTCAGGCAGGCCCAATTAGATGAATTCAATGACAACCCAACCCATATTCAGAGGCATTAACCAAGTTTAACTAACCCGAATTTCCTTGGCCCAAAACTGAAGTTGGATTTTTAACGCTAACATGCAGGACTTTGTTATGGTGTTTATTAAACTTTCATGGTTCTGGAGTCCTTTTCAGTTGGATTGCCGTCACATATAAATATTCAACAAGTGCTACTTTGTTTTCTCAAGAAAGAATTTTGTTTTGTTATAAACTCAATTAAGTTGGTATTCAATCTGTGGTCTGGGACAATCATTCATATTGTTGTTCATTCTGGGGTTGCCATACTCGTGTGAGTGGGAAGCCTTTAATAAGTTGCAATGTTAACCGTGTGGTTGTGGGTTCGATTCCTACAAACTGCGTCAATATATTGATGTCCAAATTTGGTTTCAACTAAGGTCTAAAATATCGGTGATATCGGAAATATCGGTAGTCCAAAAATACGGAAATTTCGATAGAAATATCGGGATATTATCGATATCGATAAAATTTGAATAAAAACTACAGAAATTGTAAGAAAAACTTGGAATTTTTTATTGAAACTTTGGAGGATGCTTATTTAGTCAATTATCTATTAGTTTATCACAAAAAATTGGAAGGAAATGCATTGTATGATGGATTTAACTAATTTAAGTTGGTTATATAGCGAGCTGACAAACACTATGAGTGTAGAAAATATGTAGTAATTAATGAAAGAAGATTAAACACACTAATTTCATTTATATATAATGATTTACTATAATATTTTACATTTTATACATTGCATGGTAAGATACATAAGTGACTTAGTACCACATAGAGTTCCTATGAGGTTCAAATTTTTCACTATCTTCATCATCTCTATGTGTAGAGTAAGTGTATTATGAAGAGTAGTCATCAAATGATAAATCCCCAAAATAGTTTTGCATGTAATTGTTAACATGCCACCCATATGGATCCGAGATTGGTTGACGTTGCTCATGAGCAAAATCATTTGAAGATTGAGTATCAGATTCTTTCCATGAGCTACTCGATTCCTTCCCAAAAGGAATGAGATATGAAAGGTAGGGAAATGGTTGGTTATGAGTATAATCATAGTTACTACTTCCTACTCCAACAGAGTATGAAGTTATCGATAACAAATCATCTTCTTGACTTGACAAAATCGCCTTGCCTCTTTCTCTATAAGTATAGTCCTTCCCTATGGCACCAATTCCTGGTCTTACCCGCCTACTCCCATGGTCCTCATCTTGTGTTGCATGCGTGAAGTTTGCCTCACCAATGAAGGGGCTCATAAATCCGGGAGATGGTCCAACATAGTTTTCATATCCACCACTACCTCCAGCTCCATTATATCCTTCATCATTCCCTCATCCAGTGGTAGGCGAGTCTCCTGATCTTGTACTAGAGCTATCATTAGTATTAGCAGGATCTTGTGGTTGGGCAGGATTGGAATAAGGAGGAATTCCTCTATTTCTTGGTCTTGGGCACAAAAGTTCTTCCAAAGAGTCAGCGCTGCTAGATCCCACCTCCTCCTCTAATACTCTTTCTACATTTATCCCTTCATTACGTGCTTCTTCAGCAACTCTTAAAGCTGGGTTGACTTCATCATCATCTAAATGAAGAGGTCTTATCCATTGATAAAGTTGGTTACCCTCTGTATCATCATTTTCAGCAGCAATATCAAACACATTTAGTGGGTCACCACGGTGATGCAGGGTCTAATTTAGAATATACTTTGTGTACAACACATATAAGGGTACCATCTTCTCCAACACCGGGTCTGTATTGGTATCGAGGATTCAAGTAATATGCTGGTCAAAGAAACATATACTCTAATAAGAGAAATAAAACTTATGCAACTAAAGAAATGAATTGCAAATTATGACATAATTTATACATGCTGCATGCAAATCGTGATATAATGTTTTATACCATCGGTCATCAATTATCTTTATGACCCACTTTGCATAATGTTTTCTTTCCAATTCCTCATTCACTACACGCATGAACTCATATATTGCCCCCATAGTAGGATACACCTCTATGTCAACGATCCGTAAAACTTTGTAAAGAGGTTCAAACACTTGGCACACATGTTCTGATTGAGTCCAAAAAGAATGATCAAGAACTATACTTTCCACCATACGACCTGCATTTGAGAGCTGAAATTGTGGTTGGCCCAATCTTCGCTGGTGAATAGTTGCTTCAACCCTGATTTCTTCTTAAGTAGGTTGTCTAATGCAATATAATTGGTGGTGAATCGAGTGGTAGCTGGATGAATAATTTCTCCTTTGCAAAATTCACACATCTTTGCTAACAACTAACCGTGATTGTAAATATAATTTGTGATCGTTCTAGCTCTTTTTATGACATTAGCAATACTCTCTCTCTTCCCCATTGCCTCAAACATGAGATCAATACAATGTGCTGCACATGATGTCCAAAATACATTATGATGCTTCATTAACTTTTTTCCGGCTTTGACAAATGCAGAACCGTTGTCGGTCATGACTTAGACAACATTATGCTCTCCCACCTCCATGATCACATCCCTCAATAGTTTGTAAATATACTTGTAGTTCTTTATATGGTCTGAAGCATCAACAGACTTCAAAAAAATTGTCTTTCCCTTAGAGTATACCATGAAGTTTATGATAGACAATCTGGTCGGGCCAGTCCATCCGTCACACATGATTGTGCAACCATTAGTTTCCCACTTTGACCTCAACTTATTGACATACTCGTTAATGTCTTTGTACTCAATTTCCAAATATTTGTTTCTTACCTCATAGGGAGTAGGAGCTTGTACTCCAACACTGGCCTGTTGGCATCCCAATACGATATTTTTGACATGATGTGATGATGCCTTCTCAGCATGGACATTGTCATAGATAAAGAACTTGCTAATTAGACGCCCCATTCCCTCCTTCACATTACCTCCAGCGAAATAACTCCAAACACTCTTTTGGCCTGCTTTGGATGATTTATATAAACTTGGGGCCATTGGTGGTGTTGGTTGTGATTCTCTAACACTTGCTCCCCGTCTCATCTGTGCACCATCACTTGTCCCGAAAACTTGTGCTCTATTAGGAAGTTTGTGGAGGTGTTCTCTTTCCCATGCTGACTGTTTGGAGGCATGTAATGCTTGTTTGAAATTGCGTCACTCTTCAGGTCCCATGTCATCATCACATTCATCCTCATCGTCATCATCGTCACTGTCAACTGCTTGGCCAATGACTTCTCCTCGTAGTCCAGCTCGAATATTTTCCATTCCATGTGTTTTCTTTTCCTTCTGGTGTTGTTTATTTTTTAACAATGTGGTGATGAATGCCTTCACTTCTTGGGGAACACTATCGCATCGTTGGACATTATTTCCTGGATCTATTCCACTAAGATGATACTTAAGTCGTGTCACTCCACCACTCTTTATTATCCGACCACAATATTTGCAAATTGAGCCATTTTTGTTTCCGTCTATTGGGTCTCCATGTTCCCAAGCTGGATCACGTTTAGTAACTTCATTAGACATCTTAAACGTACCTATATTTATTTGTCATAGAAATTAGGTAATTATTTTTGGCCAAAAAATATAATAGTGACGGTTATATAAGAGAACCTAAATAATAAAGTTATTCTACAGAAGAATTAAATAGGAAGCAAAGAAAATGATTGTAGGAATTTAAGTAATTACGAAAATAATATGGAATAATAAAACCTAATAATGAATAATAATCCAATTCAGTAATAAAATAATAAATAACATTAAACATATTAAAATTATCCTAGGGAATAATTATACAACATTACTTAATTACTTCAAAGAATTAACATTTAAGAATTATTTGGTTCTCATATCACATGCACCAGTTCACACAAATTTTTTGTTGTTGTATAAATTACAATAACAAATATATAAGTTTGTAAACTTACCTTAAATATGAAACTCTTTGTGTAAAGGCCAAATAGAATCTGCATGGACCAACAAGAAAACAATAATGAAACAAGTGTAACAAAATATGATGGAAGCATATGAAGTCTTTAATAATGAATTTAGAGACAATAAATACACATGTAAGTGACCAAATAAAGAATAGAAAAATTAAAAACCACATGCCATTGACTAAGTAATTAATTGACACAATTTAAAATATAATACCACCAAAAATTTAGAATAGATAATAATAAACATGCAAATTAAATAACAATAATGAATGAGAATAACTTACTATGAACTTGTGGGGAAATTGAGGTTGATAGATGTTGAGAAAAATATGAGCATTATGTTTTGTTTTGGAGAGATGTTGAGAAACAAGGGACGGCATGAGACCATTTGATTTTATTTGTATATATAGAAATATGATTACCTAACTATATGTATAGAAATATGACTACAACTAATTAGTTAGGTGAGCGGTTGAATGGTGGGGTAAATGAGTAAGTTGAAACGTGGTGAATAGTTGAAAAGTTGAAATTTGAAATGCAGCTCGCAAGTACTGTATTATATATACTAGATTCCATAGTTTATAATCACAAACTTATGACCAGCGTGGTGGTTAAGTGGCTGCAATTTTCATAGTGGAGAGGGGTTTGAACCCCAGTGTGTGTGTGAGCATGAATGAGTTTAAATTGTTTAATTTTTGAAAATTCATATCGCGATATATTGACTATTTGAAAAAATGATAATTTCGCAGATTTTCGTACTGTGGTTTCAACTCATATATATATGAGTGGAATGATTTGTTTTATTTTATTTTAACTTTATATTTGTATTGTTTAGTGTTAATTCTATTAGAGAGATAGTACAAGGCAGGCTTAATTGGATTAATTCAATGACAACCCAACCCATCTTTAATGTTAAGCCCAATTTCCTTGGCCCAAATGAAGTTAGGTTTTAAACGCGGTTGTTGAGGAAGATATCTGGTCAATTTCTGACCAAAAAAAGATATCTGGTCAAATACCTCAAACCTCGCACGCGTTTCCGTATAGATTTTTCTCCGTCACTGTTGGAACATCGCCTTCCGGCCAATCGCAGATCCCCACGTAGTACAAAAATAAAAAACCCCCAAACGCGCGCTTTATTGATTTCCGCACATTTTTTTAAATTCTAAAGACCGAAACACTGTGGGTCCACAATCTGATCCATTTCAGAAATGAACATCGGAAAGACACTTTTACCCTTGCTTATACATCCCCCTTTGGGTCCCTTTTCGCAATAGACCTATCACGTGCAGGGCTATTAATGTAGTTAACAGCCACACAACCTCCATTTTTATATTTCCATCCAACTGACTTTACCTTTTCCGTGCTTATAAAACCTCCGCCTTCAGCACGCTTTCCTCATCTGCAAATTGCTTCAGACGCACTCTCTCTCTCTCGCATTCATTCAAACTTTTGGCTCAGATCAACTGTAAGTAACGTTCTCTTCTGTTTCCATTTACGTTCAAATTTGAAATCTCTGTATAATTTTGTTATAATAATTCTTCTGTATATACATATAAACTCAATCTTTTCTCTGTTTTTCTAATTTTTCCGAGATTAACAGAGCCTGAATATTAGAACAAAGTTGCTTTTTTTTTTTTTAAAGAAAAAGGAAAAAAAATTAGGTGATTAATTGATCAGTGTAATATACATAGAATGAGTAGTAGCAATTGTATTGGAATCTATACCATGAGGCCATGCTGTAGAATTCTCATGGGCTATGGCTCCAGAAGTTCTTCAGTTTTCGGTTCACCGCAGCCGAAATTGAACGACATAGTCACTCATAATTTGTCGAAATTACAATCGAGACGACAAAAACGTAGCTGTAATTCTCAGATTGTTGGGTACATACGTGTAATTGATCCGAATCGGAGGGTTTTTAGCGTTTCCGATTCGAATTGGGGTCAGACTAGGGTTTGCAAGACGACTAGTCGTGTTGGTAATACTAGTAGTAGTAGAAGGGGTATTTTAGTCATCCCAAATGTAGCGTCCGATATTAGGAACCATTCGACCTCGGTGGAAACTCAGGTTAATGGGAAAACCTCCTTCGAAAGTATTTATATTCAAGGTGGGTTGAATGTGAAACCTTTGGTGATAGAGAAGATTGAGACAGATCATGGTGATGTAGTTAGAGAAGAAGAGTCTAGGGTAGAGGTTAATGGCTCAAATGTAAATGTAAATATAGGTAATTCCAAGGGTTTGAATGACACCAAGGATGAGAGAGAGCTGTCTGATATTGAAAAGGAAGCCTGGAGCTTGCTTCGGGATTCAGTTGTTAGTTATTGTGGGAATCCAGTCGGAACTCTTGCTGCTACTGATCCTGCTGACAAGACACCGCTCAATTACGATCAGGTCTTCATTCGAGACTTTGTCCCATCGGCACTCGCTTTCTTGCTCAATGGAGAAGCTGATATTGTCAAGAATTTTCTGCTTCACACTTTGCAGTTACAGGTAATGTCATGATTTTTAACAGTTTCACATAATGTTATGTTGTCATTAGCTTCACTAGTTTCTGAATGTAATTGGTTGGTGGAATTTACATTTCTCATGTGGATCATATGGTTTACAGTTTAAGAATTCTATTTCTAAGTAATATAATACTTTTTATCCACAATTGGAGCATTAAAAGAACTTAGTACTTTTAACACAGTTGATGATGTAGGATCTCTAATAAAACTACAAGAAATGGTTCTTTTTAAAATGTCAGAATTTAATGTTCAACAAAGCATTTAAAAGTACAAAGGTATTTTACAAAATGGGATCACCAAATGATTCTGGAGTCATTGAAGCCACTTATCTGATTATATAGGTATCTCTGTTTTCCTTGAAAATCGCTGATGACAATACTAAGTTATTTGTTGTTGGTGAACTACACGTTCACACTAGGTCTTCTAAACAACTTTCAGTCATGTTAATATGATAATGCTATAAATTGTTCTTCTCCCAGAAAAAATTCTTGAACCAATGTTAATTCAATTTTGTTGCTAGAGTTGTTGATTCTGAGATTTTTTTCATTGTCCCTTGCTTTCCTTGTATAGGAAATTTTACCAGTTTGTTACTTTAATCGATACCTCTATGGTGATGTAAAAACAGAAATTGGCATGCTGTTGAAATATGTTTTGGTAAAAATTTGATTCCTCATTGAGCATTGGCACATTTTTTTGACATCTCATCTAATTAACTTTGTTTTGGTCTTTTGTTAGAGCTGGGAGAAGACGGTTGACTGCCACAGCCCTGGGCAAGGGTTGATGCCGGCAAGCTTTAAAGTTAAGACTGTACCTCTTGATGGGATGAATGGAGAATTTGAGGAAGTTTTAGATCCTGATTTTGGTGAATCAGCCATTGGCCGTGTTGCACCTGTTGATTCAGGTAATCTAATTGTATTTTGCTGGTCGCTGTGTCATGTGTAAAGTAATAGTTCAGTTTTATTAGAGTTTCCCTATAGCTGCTCAACTGCTGCATATCTTTTTCTGTTTTCTTTTCATTTTGGGTTGGGCTAAGTGCTGCATTCTTGATGTTCAATAAACAATCTTTCATGGTATAGTTTTAGGAGAGCATATGGACATTACAATCTTAGAATAGGCATAAATAGTGTTTGATTTTTATTTTAACTACTTTGACAGGGTTGTGGTGGATCATCTTGTTGAGAGCTTATGGAAAGATCACTGGTGATTATGCATTACAAGAAAGGGTAGATTTCCAGACAGGCATAAGGCTGGTCCTTAATCTGTGTTTAAAAAATGGATTTGACATGTTTCCTACCCTGTTAGTCACTGATGGTTCCTGTATGATTGATAGACGGATGGGTATTCATGGACACCCTCTTGAAATCCAAGTAAGTTGGAAAATTTAAAAATGTGTAGTGCCTTTGTACATGTCATATCCTAGGCTCCTAGCTGGATGCTGCCCTGTGTTTTCCTCCTTATTTGTCCCATCATCTTGCTTGCTTCTTATTGCCTTTGGTTTTATTTACTTAACAAATCTGATTTTACAGGCGCTGTTCTATTCAGCTCTAAGATGCTCCCGTGAAATGCTCATTGTCAATGATGGCACAAAAGATTTGGTGGCTGCAATCAATAACCGACTTAGTGCACTCTCATTTCATATGAGAGAATATTATTGGGTGGATATGAAGAAGATCAACGAGATTTATCGTTACAAGACGGAGGAATATTCTACAGATGCTGTCAACAAGTTCAATATCTATCCAGATCAAATTCCATCTTGGTTAGTTGATTGGATTCCTGAGGAAGGTGGTTTCCTCATTGGCAATCTACAACCTGCTCATATGGATTTTAGGTTCTTCACACTTGGAAATCTTTGGTCTATTGTATCATCTCTGGGTACCCACAAACAGAATGAGGATATTTTAAATTTGATTGAAGCCAAATGGGATGATTTCGTGGCTCAAATGCCCCTTAAAATTTGTTACCCTGCTCTGGAGTATGAAGAATGGCGAATAATTACTGGTGGTGACCCAAAGAATACGTGAGGCTCTCAAAATTTTATTTTCTTTATTACTACCACATTGTTCTGCAAATTTCCTGACTAGATGCGTAGCTTTTTCTCCCGGTTGAAATTTTTACTTATGCACTGATTGTCTTCACTTGTAGGCCATGGTCATATCATAATGGTGGGTCTTGGCCAACACTCCTATGGCAGGTATTGATTCATTCAACGAGTTTCTTTGGATTGTTCCCCTTTCTATTGGGTTCTTTTTGTGGGAGGGATCCAGACATTTGGGAGAGTTATTATTACCGTATTCCGCATCCAGATTATCTGATTTCTGTAACTGTCCTCTGTTATTATTTCAGTTCACCTTGGCTTGCATCAAGATGGGCAGGACCGAGTTAGCACAAAAGGCAGTGGATTTGGCAGAGAAGAGGCTTTCTGCGGATCAGTGGCCTGAATATTACGACACGAAAAGTGGGAGATTTATAGGCAAGCAATCCCGCCTTTTCCAGACGTGGACGATTGCTGGTTACCTAACCTCAAAGATGCTGTTGGAGAACCCTGAGAAGGCATCGTTGTTGTTGTGGGAGGAGGATTATGAACTTCTGGAGACTTGTGTTTGTGCACTCACCAAAACCGGTCGAAAGAAGTGTTCTCGCTTAGCTGCAAAATCTCAGATTGTTGTTTAGCGAGAAGGATCTCTTTATGCTCATAGGGATTCTTGGCACAGTGGTGGGGTAACTAATAAAACCATACCAGATGATTTGGTGGTGACTTGGTCTAAAACAAGAAAAGGCATTAGAATTTCACTAACAGCCAGCTTGTGTAAAATACATATTCTGTAGAACATTGATTGAAAGTACAGATTGATTTGTGGTTGAAAGGCTGAGTTTTAGGAGAGCCTTTTAGCCCATATAGCCTATCTTTTTATGGCTCAACAATTCCATGTATCATGTACGCTGTTTAGACGATTTAACAAATTGCTTTTCTTATTTCATTTTGTGGATCGAAATTAGGTTTGTCCGAGTTCAAGATTAGTTCAAGATTATTCCACTTTAAACTTGAATTTTGTCTTGAATCGTATGATCGTATCCAAGCAAAATACAGAAAAATAAAAATAAAAATAGATTTCCGGAAAATGAGTCGTTTTGCTGAAAGGCATTGCAGGTTTGTGTGTATATATATAGCACGTTACACAGAGACACCTTCTCGCGCCTTAAGCTAAGTTGCAGGAAGCAGTTGGGGAGCACATTGTGTGTGTTGTGTAGGGACAATACCACATTAGTCTTACATCTAACACACATCACATGACCAGTTGTATGCACCCGAACTAGGTATGTCTTTCTCGTTTAGCACACATCACGTGACGGCTTGTATATATATATGCACCCAGAATTAGCAAGTCTCTCTCATCCACAGTCACAGAAAAGCAGGAACTATTTTTTAATGCCTACGATGTACCCCACCCTTTTGAAGATTACTTGTATGTTAACTTATGGCGCAGTCTGCCTCTAGTCCGTCATCCATGAATGAAAGAATGAAGGTAGGAGGAGGAGGACCAAGGGTCTCATAGTTGGTCAACTACCAAACATTATTCTATCTATGCCATGAGCTGGACTCTCGTACCGGGGGGGTCCATTGATTGTACAGTGAGTCCCCCGTGCATACACCAACAATTCTTCCTCTCTCGAGAACTGCACCAAGAAAGATGCTTGACTTTTTTTAAAACACAACAAAATTTAAATAAATCACACACCTCAGAAACCTAACATGTCCACAAATCATTGTTTTAGTGAGGTTTTAGATATAAGTTTGAGGACATTTGAGTAATTTATCTAAATAACGATCATATATTTAAAGAGAAAAACTTTTCTTATTTTCATTGATGATTTAAGTACGACATTTTCCCATTTCTAAGTACAAAGTCTATGACTTCAACTATTGAGTATGAAAGACTTTAGGTAAAACTGCAACTCGAAAAACCCAAAAAAGAAAAAGAAAAAACCAACTTGACCAGAAGCTGCTTTCATATTTTCACTGCCTTTATGTTATTTTCTTTTACTTTCCATTGCTGCCCCCTTAATTTACGAAGCAAGTTCATCGCTTGTCGAGGCTCTGAAGAGGTTAAGCCGAGTGTCGCCGAGGCGGAGAGAGTAAAGAGTGCTCTTGTACTCACCCCAAGTGAAGGGTTTGTAGAGACGAGGCTTCTCTGGTGTGACCATTTCTGGAAGAGCATTGATGCATGCATTTAGGGGTGGAGTTGCAAAATATGCCATGGACATTCTTGACTTGGAGTTGGAGGAGTTGTTTAAAGCTCTGTGCCTCACGCTCACAAATCTTCCATTTGTCATGGCCTTCACATTAGGGACATTAATTATTGGATAAAACAAAACTAATTAATAAAAAATTAGAAGCATATACAATTTAGAAAAGTCTCAATTATATATTTTTGTATAGTGAAAAAGAAAAAAAGAAAAAAAGGTTTCAATTATGTAATTCCACAATATAAAAAAATAATAATAAAAAAGTTTAAATTATGTATGAGTAGTTGTTTTCGTTTCTTTTTTCTCCGACCAAAAGGAAGTATCTTTTATCCCAAAACATGACTACCTTAAATGAGCACCTTTCTTAGGTTGCATCTTGGCGTCCCTTGAAGAAGTTATGGCAACCATATCTTTTATTTTCTTTTAAAGTTCTTTTAGCTACTTTGGAAGACGTTATGACTACCTTTTTTTCTTTCTATTTGTCTACTAGAGGAATGCCTATTCATCAAGTTTACAATGAGTCAATTTATTATTACCAACGATCAAGGATTTTACGCTATTTTATATTGAGAAAAAAGTTTACTGTAACAGGTTTTATATTTTTATTATATCTATATCGATCGCATCTTTAATCATGTGACGAGAGATGTATGAAATCCGAATCACATAGACAAATTCCAAGCACATATATTCAAAGGAAGAAGTATCCTTAACAAGGACCCAACCAAAGGGAACATAACATGATAAATGGCACTGATGACTGACTGAATAGGTGGTTATGATATTCCTCAGAGAAGTTTAGGAAGAAAGCTTTGGATTTGGAGAGAGAGAAGAGAGAGAATCTAGGCTGCCCAACCCAATAGCCCATAAATGGCATACTGACCAACCAACTAAACCACTTTTCAGTTCCATCTGGCTGGCTAGTCATTCAATTATCCCAGTGTCTAGTCATGAATCCCCCCCGTGCCCCACAACTAACTCTGATTGGTTATGGACTGATATGGTGGGCCCCCACTTCACCATCAACACAAAAGCTTACATGCAGTCAAAATGGCAGTGATTTACCCAAATCAATTCTCAGTCAGTTTTCAATCAATTCAATATTCAGTTTCCAGTCATCCTTTATAAGATTGTTATGATTATTTTCGCCATGTGGACATGAATAGAGAGAGAGAGAGAGAGAGAGAGAGAGAGAGAGAGAGAGACCAACCTGCAACAGGTCACCCACATTAACCCAAAATGCAGTGGGGTCAGACGGAGCAGGGACCCACAGCCCATCTTGTGGAGAGATTTGGAGGCCACCCACGTCGTTGGATCTGAGGAGGGTCAAGATCTGAGGGTCATTATGCGCCCCAAACCCAACCTTGCTGCTGCAGCTACTGTTGATGTTGCTGGTGCAGTCCTTGTTTAGATGGTGTGGGTAGTGATTGAGCCTGAAAAAGGAGTCATTTTCGACGTCCCTGATCAGCCTACTGAACACTGATGTGTCTGGGACCCACAATCCCTCACCAATCAAATCCAGAATCTCACATGCCAAATCCTTCATTGCTTCAATATACCCACTCACTGCAGAGCTGTAAAATGTACCACAAAAATACCCACTCAATTCATCAGCAGCAAGCAGACTTACAACTCTGACTCCGACCATTTTTCTTTTTCTTCTGTTTTTTTAAAATAATAATAATAATAATAATAATAAAGTCATTGCAACTGACTGGGGCATCTTCCATCTAATTCTGGAAGCTGTTTCCTTTTTAGGCCCATTTAAAATTCATATTTCTCTTTCAAAAACCCAACAATAAAATTATAATAATGATAATAATTTAGTTTTTTTTTTTATTTGGTATGATTAGACGTTTCTTGATGTGCCACTGCCACTGCCACTGCCTCTGCCTCTGCCTCTGACTTGTCATTCTGATTTCCCAATTTTCAATATTATAATAGTGCAACAGTATTGTACTGGATTTCACTCTCTTCTCATTTCCTAATTCAATAATGGAGAAACACATGCAGCTCTCCTCTCCCCCACTCGCCGTATACATTGCGTGTGGGAAATATGTGCTTGTGTTAAAAGATCCTAAATTTATTTGTTTTTTTCTTCAAATTCTACAATTTAATTGACAGCTTATCCCATCATCCAGGAGAGAATCATCTCCCTAGATTAGTTCCCATGTGACCTTTGAAAGTTGGTACGATTTTAACAATTCACGTGAAAAATGGTTATTACATTTCTTCGTGTTTATTTACGGAGCCCACTAATATAATGAATCTCACTTCTGATACACAAGGTGATATGACTAGTATTCTTGTTATTTTTCATTTTAATTTCTACTAACATGCGCTAGAAGAAGTCATTCAAAAATAAAAACAACCGAGAACAAGCAGAGAAATTGAAATGAATTCAAAGAAGTAGAAAAAAACCAAGATGGGAAAAAGAGTGAATGCCTAGTAAATAATGAACAGTTTGTCCCTAACCCTACACCAAAATTTGTTGCCCCTTCCCCCGACCGTCTTTCATTTAATATATTCTAGCTAAAAAGTACCTTCATCATAAGGAATGAAAAACCCAAGGAGGTAAAAAAGCATAAAACTAAAACATGCAAAAAGAACCAAAAAAAAATGTAAAGAAATAAATAATTGATGTACCTGAATTTGGTAGGCTCATTTGAGATTGTTTTGGATCTTTGAGCAACGGAGATTGGGTTTGTGTTGAACAAAAGGTATTCAACCTCTCCCATATCACCATTGAAGCCTATGGTCTTGCAGCCATAACCGAGGGGAATGGCTGGCCCGGCTCTTTGCTTCTCGGCCATTGTTTTGGCAAAGAAGCTGAGGCTTTGCTCCTCCAGTTTGGCTACAATGTCTTGAGGGACGCCGTGGTTGATGACCTTGAAGAAACCGTAGTCCTCACAAGCTTTGACAATGAGATTCCTCACTTGGGACCTCTCGGCCGAAAGGTCGATGACGGGGAGTTCAATGGCCTCGATCTTTTCATTGTGAATTGGGTTTGGAGAGGCTGCCACCATGGTTGTAAATTTGCTTAATTTGGAGCTGCAAATATCTAATAATCTAAGAGATATGGGTTACAAACTAAGAAGAGAAAGATGATGGGGCGTCTAATCTAGTATAGCTGTCTTACACTTTGTGTAGCGTTTGGTTTGTGTGTGCAAAAAGAGAGAGAGAGAGAGAGAGAGAGAGAGAGAGCTGAGAGGAGGGTTTTCTTGTAGGGGGAGAGTTTGGAGAGGCAGCGATATTTGATGGGGTATTTATGGGCAGAGAGAGAGAGAGAGAGAGAGAGAGAGAGAGAGAGAGAGAATCTATGTAAGCGGTTGGGATTAAAGAAAAGGGTTACTTGGGGATTCAGGAATCGTCGACTTGTTTTTGGGTGAAGTACAACTAGCAAATTTCTGTCACACGAGAAGGTTGACTTAATTGTGCACTCTTTCCTTGACTTGGTTTTCTGCTCTTTTCCTATTGAATCATCTCACTAGCTTTATTGGGTGATGCTAGCATTTGTTAGAAAGACGTGTGAATGAGTATTTCATCCCAAAAGGAAGCTACAAAGAAAAATCCCTACGTGTGTATGAGTAATATGCAACCCAAATTTCATTTGTTGATGCTCAAATTCATGATGTATGAGTAGAATGTGATGAGATTTAAAGAAAGTGAAATTGGATTAGAACTTTGGTATCTTGGAAATTCTAGAAACATTCCTCAACGTATATCCTTTATCTTTCATCCCATTCGAACAAATCCAACTGTCATACATTGAAGTAAAGTAATTGGTGGTGGGTGGATTTCAGATTGCTAGTGTGCATGTGGTCAAATCTCTTATTATTTTCTTCTTTTTTATTGTAATTTGTTGACAACATTTACCACACTTTGGCATGCCTCTATAATTGCTGAACATCTACCAATGTGTGTCGACTTCATATCAAGCTTGGGTTTGGGTGCATATTTCCAAGGAAACAAGCATGACATTCCACGTATTGTGATCATCTAAACTTTTAACCTTTTTTTGGCTAAAAAAGTAATAAAAGAAAAAAGAACAAAACTTATTGTAACCTTTTGTTGGCCAACAACTCTTATCCCAAGGTGTACCGACTTCAGCTCCCAGATTTTTCCATCCATCCATCCATCCATCCATCCATTCTATGTCTAATCGCGATAAAGACAATACTAGACATTAGTGTTGGTCCATTTTGGTTTGTTGTTAACACCATCTTTAATTGACCACGACTTGTAATTCTTTCTGGCTTCTCGACCTAGGTTCAAGGCATCCTCATGATTCATCAAGTCTTGGCCATGCCCAAATCGATGGAATATTAATGTTCATGCTTAGAATTTAGGGGAAGTGAGGACGACCAATTGAGTGGTTGATTAGGAATTTTAAATGGTTTAGAATTTGACATTTTTAGTGCCCGTTTGGCACTGTTTATTTGGGGTGATAAGTGATTTTTTTAAAATTTTAGAAAATCTAGCCCGTTTGGTAAACTATGAGAAAATCATTTATTGTTAAAAATTGTTGTGAGAGAAAGCTATAAGAAAAAGCAGTTGATGAGGTGCTTTCATTTTCTGATTATGCAGGAATCAGTTTCGAAGAGACGCTGAGTTTAATGATTATGCGGGAATCAATACCAACAACACTTTTAACAAAAAGTTTACCAAACGCCAAACTACTTTCTCTCACAGCAAATCTAACAGCGATTATTTTCATAGCACAGCAATGCCAAACTGGCACTTAGATTATATTTCAACATATCGAATTATTTAATTGGTTTTATTACACACTATTTTACATTCGAATCTAAATTAGAATGATGTTCTTTATCATTAGTTTCTATAATAAGATTGCAACACTCGATAGTGCAAAACGCTCGGGTTAATTACAGTGGCTGCTTTCTTACATACTTGATAGAAAAGTTTTAATTAGATTAAGGGAATGAATCTTTTGATTTTGTTAAAAGTTGATTCTAGCTTTTCTATG
Source organism: Prunus persica (assembly GCF_000346465.2). Taxonomy (NCBI): domain Eukaryota; kingdom Viridiplantae; phylum Streptophyta; class Magnoliopsida; order Rosales; family Rosaceae; genus Prunus; species Prunus persica. The sequence goes on from NC_034009.1 coordinate 8,944,321, forward strand.
GTGAGTAAGATTAACATGATGGGAAGTCGTTTTCTCCCCTGTAGTTAGACAGGTTATTTAACATGAAGCATCAAAAAATCTTTATATAACTCGATATGCGGCCACCACAATATGCACATTACAAGGTTAAAAGGTTTCTTATTTAGAAAAAATAAAAATAAAATCACTATACAAATCAAAAAAGTAATCTACGTGCAAAACGTTTCTGATCAAGCCACGTCAGAGCGTAATATATTTTTATTATAATTGATTGATGAATTGCATGATAAGATTTAGATTCAATCAACTATTATAAATGTGGTCATAATCAATCAACAGTTATCAGTGATCTATGAATAGTTAAATGTCGTAGATGATTTGACCGGAGCTTTAATTTCTTAACAAATATGGATATGCTTTTGAAATAACAATGGTAGTTGTTGTTGACCTCTATGCAACAGAAGCAGTGTTAATTTGCATTCCCATGCAATCGTCAGACCCACACATGCTCTTGATTCAATAGTTCGAAGGCAAAGACCAAGTTGATGTCTCAATCCGACTCTTCTTCAAGTTATTATTTATTTTCGTGTTTGATGGAGACGGTCGTTGAATGTGATATATGGATATTGTTGATTTCACGCCTTGTTATTATATTTATATATTTTAAATGCCTTTTTTTTTTATTTATAATCAATATAAAATAATGTAATCTGTGTACGCATGAAGTTGTGCCTCAAAAACCATTTTCATCTTTTGATTTGCAGTCGTTCTCGACAAGATATTGATGTTTTTGCAACTGGCAATTTTATTATTCGGTATGGAAGAGATACATTAACTGAATCATACAAGGTATCATATTCATTATTATTGACTCTGATTGTATATGTGTGTATATATTATTGATTGATTTAAAAAAGTCGTGTGTGGAAAAATGTTTTTTTAATTTAATTATGAAACATATAATTATTCCACAGAAGATACCTCAACATTTTAAGTCATGGTAATATATATATATATATATATATATATATATATTAAAAAAAACTAAGGCTGGAGTACTTTTATTGACGAGAATCATGCGTGTCGATCATAAATTAAGATGAATAAATTGATATAAATAAATGAATGACTCAAGAGATGACACTGATTATGCGTATTGACGTGTGAACCATAACTACTACCTATTCATACATTGATGGTTAACAATCATTTTCCACGGTCCAACAAGTGCTATAATGTCATTTCCCTATCAAACCAACAGGCTTTATTTGCAAACCATGTGTATAAATAGTGCATTGATTTGCTTTCGAGTTGAAAATTAGCCATAATGTGACCAGGTGATGGCAATATGAGCATTTTTGACATGAACAAAAGCATGAAGGAATGCTAGTGGCTGCCCATTTGTGACCAAATCAAACTTGTGACATCAATTATGTGTGCCCAGTAACCAAAGATTCAGTGTAGACAGCTAGTAAAAAAATGTATAATTGTAGACAAAAAGCAAAACAAGAAGGTTCCATATATGGGTAGTGAAGAGCCAATATGCCTTCCGTGACCGAGTTTCGGTTTTGACAGTGACGGAAATGCGTGGCAGATTAGACTTTGCATTATATATTGTGATAAATAAATAAAAAATTGATATGGTTTTCATCTATGGAGCTTAAAGAAGACTTTTTTCCTGTACGGCAAGCAAGCAAAAGAAGGAAATATGTATATATATGTTTTCTGCATGCATTTTTTAATTATAAAGATTGGTAGTTGGGTCGTATTCCACTTACTTAATTGCATGCACTAATTTCCATCGTTTAGTTTCCAATTCTAAACCTATTGCATTGTAGCAACTATACTGCTTCTCTCTTTTCCCGTACGGAGATATTCCTCATATTAATTACAGTTTGACATATATACAAAAATAATTCATCAAAAATATAAAAAAAAAAGATAAATTTTTACTCACATGTCACTAAAATATGAAACAGTCAAATATTATTATTATTATTTTAAGAAATTTATGAACTGGTTCTGCGCGCACACACACACCAGTGACCAGTCCCTTGTGCAATTTAATGAGATCAGCCTAGGTTGCTAGCTATTATGTAGATGGAGGTTGTTGATTATAGCTAGCTAGCTAGGATGAGTATTAATTCAACTCCTATCAAAATGAAATTCCTTGAAAAGGATAGAAACTGATTGAATATATAAATGAATCCATCTCTACATTATCAGCACATATAAGGAACTGACTTGTTACCTCCTCCTACTTGTTTTGGTAAATTTCTTAATTTTTAATCGGAGTTGTCTCTGTACAAGTTAAAGGATTTTCTAGTATTTTTGAGCTTGACTTGAGTTTAACCTTTAAAGAAGTAGAAGAACATGTTTACTTTTGAAGACAAAGTAGGAGATGAAATTTTATCGCATTTATTAATGCATAATGAATTTTAAAAAAAAAAGTGTGAATTTCACCTTAAAATATATAATCAAATACCTTAAAAATTAAAAATTTAATCGACTAGGTGGAATAGTTGATCCAATTTCAATTTCCTAATTCCCTAATTCCTTACTTCTGTCATTCCAACTGAGTAAACATGCCATAAAAGCAATGTCAAAAACAAGTAGATAATCCATTATCCTAGCTACTCTTGTGACCTTAAAACTAGTTGAAACTTGGGATGGTTTTCCCAATTTATCCCGTCGTAATTAAACATTGGTAATTAACACATTTGATTAACTGAATCGATGACCAGCCAAAAATATTAAAAGCCATGAACTGAACAAAAATAACAAGTTCTTTGAGTTTGTCAAACGGCCAATCATGAATAGAAAATACTGAGAAAATTATTCACACATGATTAAGATGCATCGATCCATGTGGGTGTCTTTATCATATATATATATATGGATATATTTTTTTCAACTTCAAACACAAAGCTTAAGATAAACACGAATTTTCCATACCATATCCAATTGATGATGATGTATGCCAAATTTGTTGAAAACCATACCATCATCATCTACGACAAGTTAGGTTTTGAAATGTTTCTTTAATTCATTTTTTTCTTTTCAGAGGAGATCCCTTTTCTATTAACTCTGCTTTATTAATAAGCACAACATAAACAAAAACAAAAGAGAGAGCCTATATAATCATAATCATAATCACAAATTCAATCAAGATGGTCAAGACATATGATGATTTATTTTGGTGCCTTTTAATGCTCTGAAAATTAGTTATTGATAAAGTCATTGACATCAAAAGTCAAAAACACGGTGCTTGATTGAAGCCATTAGATGGAGACCAAGGGCGGAGCCACTAAGGGACCAGTGCGGTCCCGAGCCCCCTCTCATTTTTATATTAAAAAAATATTATATATTAATATCTTTATGATACTTCTAATATTTATAGGGTTTTCTCTTTAAGTTTACATTTTTTTTTTCAGTTTTGGATCAATTTTCTAAAAATTTAGTATACATATTATTATTTTTTACACAAGTCCTTCAAATCTAAGAGTCATTTTCACCCATTTCTTTAGATTTGTGGCTATTTATTATCCATATAATATATTTTCAAATTTCAAAATTTTTTTTTTTGCCAAATCAAGTTTCAATTGGGTTGACTTACTTAATTAAGATTGTTAATCTTTCTCTTTATTTTTTATTGTTTTCTCTTTGCCTATGGTTTGTTAGGGTTTGTAAAAGTTTGAATTATTCTCTATTGGGTTCAATGAATCTTTCAATTAATTTATAGATTACCAAAAAAAAAGTGTAAAGATGTCATTATATATGTATTGTGAGTTTGAATTATTTTTATGAATATTTTGTAAGAGGTCCCTTCACATATGAAATCCTTACTCCACCGTTGATGGAGACAATGTAGTATGCTAGAAATGAAATATTCGTTTATTAGAATTTAGAGGGTTTGGCATGTTATTAAATTATCGAATTATTAATATGCACTATATATTTAAGTATATGGTTGCAGTTAATCAATGATCTAGTCCACATTAACATTTTTAAGACTTGTGTTACAATATATAATGTTTTGTGTCTCTTCATTTATTATTAATTGATTTTAAATTAAATACTCGATGTCTGTTGAGTTTTGATAGTGACGAGAGACCAAATACCGAGTTATTGTTTAATTTCTTTGTTGGACGTTAATCCCGTTTCTTCACCAAATAAAAAATAAAAAATACTGAGCCACACGTGCACTGCCTTATCTAATATAAATTGTCCAAGTATTTTTCTCAAGTCTTCCCGTCAGCCGCTCCACCCGTCCACCAATCGAATTTGCATGATATGTGACATTGCTCCATCAATTTCTTTCTAGAACACACATTCAAAATGAGGAATTACAAACTAAAACGAAATGTGTGGTATGATGAACGTCATCATATATGCAAAAGAACGTCACCCATAAGAAATTCATTTCATTCAAAATTTCCACGAATTCATTGGTATATATTTTGTTTGACCAAGATTTCGCCCTTTCGTTTTCCCTATTATTATTATTTTTCTTCAAACGCCTGAAAACGATTTGTTGGGTCCCTTGTACGCCCCAGTCCTTGACGTTGTGGCCTTGGATTCATAATCAATGGCGTCATTTAGAAAAGGTCCCCCCAACACTATTGACATGGGGTTCAGGAAACTGACCACGTCAACTGCAGCTTGGGTCCAATCTAGATTGATAAGAACGAGTCATGAATATGAAATAAATGGACCTGAAGATTTCATCAAAGTCATAGCCCATCATAAAGATGCCCATTGCACTAGAGAAACTCTCATGTAATGGAGATAATACTTTTTGTTGTCTCTGACTAATAACGTAATGAGATGTAGAATAACTTCTCTACGTGTCATTATGTTATTGGTTGGGAATAGTAAAACAGTGCTATTCACATTCCATGCAAGTTTTTTTTTGCCATTGCACTTAAACTCCAACAAAAAAGGAAATTTTGTATTGGACTATACGAGCATACCCCTCCAGTTAGGAGTATCGGTGCAACATAGCCAAAAAGTAATTCCTTAGAGCATCCACAATTATGCTCTATATTTTTTCACTTAAAATTTAGCTAAAAACACTAGAAATCTATTTTAGGAGCTCTTTATAAAATTTTAACTTCAACCATACTCTCTAGTTTAAAGAGTCATAAATATTTTTAATATTTTTTAATTCAATTTTTGAATAAAGTGTTGACACAAAAGCAACAATAAAAAATAGTTAACATTAAATAAATACTTAAAATAATATTAAATATATAAGCATTTAATTATAGGAAGTCACTAGGAGTCCTTTTCTTCTCCTCAGATTAGGAGCTTATAGAGATCTCCCTATTTTAAGAGCTGGATAAAGAGCATGGTTGGAGGTGGGTTTTTACAATTCCTTTCTAAATTTTAGCTAAAAAAGTGATTTAGGGAGCCCATTGTAAATGCTCTTACACATACGTAATTAATTTCTCTAGTTGGGTCACTACAGAAATCTATAGTTCTTATTTACAACTAATGTCTAATGAAATTTATGTCCATTACAGGAACCAATCTATGAAAAGTTGATGAGATAACAGTGTTGGCCCAAAATTAAGGGGAGAATCACAAAAGATACTCCTCCATTGCAGCAGGGGTCTTAGTTTTCGACTTACTGGAAAACGAGTTGTGTTTTTTAGGTTTCCTTATGAGGGAGAAGGGCCGGAGAATGAATCTGGAGAAGCGACTTAAGGGGTCCTGAAGACCTTCCATCTCATAGTGACCAAATCGCCAATCTCTTTGAATAAAGGGTCGCTGTATCGGTTCATCGAGGCCTCCTGTTATAATAATATGAAAAGTAAAAGATATCCATTAATCAATAGAATATCAGAAAACAAAAATTAAAAAAAAAAAGATGAGCACCATCACAAATGGAGAATGTGAACTTCTTCATGCACAAGACAAGTTTCAAGGTTCTTGAGAGTTGCAGTATTATATGGTGCGGAAGGAGGGTCCATATCCAAGTGGCCCTCTCCTTTCTTGGGTAGCTTCATTCACCTACCAATCTGAGGACTGATGTAATTGCATGGTAAACTTGCTCTAATTTCAAGTTTTAGAAGAACCTAGGGAAAAACTTTTCGTAAAACCGGCTTCCAATGGTACCTAGAGGCTCAGATATTGCCCCCAAGATGTTCTTTTCAGTGTGGATATTTGGATAGAAAAAAGTTTATTATTTGTGCAAATTCATCCATCGTCTCGATTGAAGACGGAAAGAAAAGGAAAATAGTGGACAACAAATTATGAAATTGAGGAAAGAGATAGTAACTTGAAACTAAAACAATATTAAGCTTCATGGTTTACCTGCGTACATCAGACCCTGTTTATTAACTTGCCGATAAAATGGTCGTGTTTTTTGTGCTCTAGCAGCTTTATGGAGCTCATTCCACGCACCTTCACGGTCATCCTGTGTAATTTTACCCGTTGTCGCCACCTGAAATGAAAACATACGCTCAAACTTTTAACCAAGAGCACAATCAGGGCTGTGTTTCGGGGGAACAAGCAGAATAGGGAAATAAACTTGAGCAAGAAAGGAGGAAAACGTTAACCTTAGTAAATAGATGGTATGAAGGACGTGGAATCCGGGCAAGACTATTGGCACGATCAACTGCAACAAGTCCAAACTTGGGACCATACCCATCTGCCCACTCCCAGTTATCAGAAATAGTCCAAAACAGGTACCCAAGCACAGGTACACCCTATAAGTCAAACGTAGGAGCGTATAACACCCATCATCGCCAAATAAAGGTATATTTAATTCAAAAACAACTGAGAAGTGCAATGGAGAATCAAACCATGATCTTGGCTGCATAAACAGCGAGCAAATGCTCTAGCAGATATGGCCGACGGATCAAATCGGTCTCATCGGCTACCCCATTTTCAGTAATCATGAAGGGTACATTTAGATGCTTATATCTTTCATGGAACTGAAGCAGCACGCGGTACAAGCCATCTGGATATACCCCACGTCCAGATTCACTATACTCATCAGTCGCTACTTGCTTCAGTCCAGCACCGCACACCACTTCCTGAAGGGCAGAAGATTAATGTTACAGTTGACTCGTCTTGCTCTATATATAGGAGATAGCAGCAAAAGACTGTCAGTTTACTTGCTAAGAGAGGTGAGGAAACCTGTCCATAGTAGTTTATGCCTATAAAATCCAGCTTGTCAGAAATACTATCCACATATGAGTACAGAGTCAACGAGTTAGCCAGTGAAACAGCAGCAACATCAAAGAGACCATAAGGTCGCATAAATGAGACATGGTGAGCCACTCCAACTACTGGTTTTGATGAGGAACTGAAGAAGATAAAACAAAAAGTTCAGTCAAGTAATTAACTTTAGGATATAACTTAATGATAAAATAAAGAAGTCGCACTACCATCCCTAGCAGGAAGGACTAAGGCATTATAAAGTAGTCAATTAATTAGGCAATCAGAACACACGATCACGCTTGTTATATTCTTTAAACAATTGTTCTTTCCCAGAGCTTATATGAGGCAGAGAAACCTTTGTTCATGGATATATTCATAGGCCTTTGTGTGTGCAATGGCCATCCAATGCATGGCCTGTTGGAAAACACCAGTTGGTAGAGCAGAAGTGGCAACCTCCAGCATGTCAGGATGACCACCAGGCCAAGCACCCGCACAATAAGTAAGCATGCAGAAGACATGAGGCTCATTAAATGTTACCCAATAGTCTATCATATCTGATACACTGTCAGCAACAAGCCTGAAAAAAGAATGAATCAAGGAATCAAAATTTAAGGAAGAAAAAAAAAAAGGAAAGAAAGAAGAAATGCTACATGATAAGAAAACAGGATAAGCACTAGCATAATCTAGACAGCCTAGCAAGCAGTGAAAGAAATCAGAACCTCAGAAGATAACTGGCAACTCTACCACTGAAAGGAAGACTCACTTTGTAAAGTCCATGAAATAATCAACCGTTTTTTCCATTTTCCACCCTCCATACTCGCCAGCCCAAGGTGGCAATGAGTGATGGAACAGAGTCAACATCACCTTCATTCCATATGAATGAACCCTGTTGATGATCCACTTATATCGCTCCAATGCTGCATAATTAACCTAAAGAAAGGAGATACATCTGAATTCAGTCAAACTTATAATGATAATCCATTAAAATGGAACCAACAGAGCGTATTAACCTGAAAAGATCATCAATGCAAATATTCATTAACTTGTCAGCATTATATCTTTATGAAAAGGTTAGGCAAGGATGAACCCATATGGTAAGAAAATCCAGCATCATTCCTGATTTCTTTGCCTATCTAAATTTCCCCCAAAAGCATCATTGTGTACCAAATGCTTAGAAAGTGCATAAACAGTAAGCATCAGACTTACACTTTCCTTTAACCCACTGAGCGGCTCTTTTGGCATAATTCGCGACCAATCTATTCCCATTCGGAAGACACTGATGCCAGTATCTTTAGCCAGTTTTAGTTCTGTATCAGGATCAGACCAAAACCTTAGCCTCTCTTCTCTGAGATCAATTCAAGAATCCATTACCCACAAGACAACATCAGTAATGTGAAATCGATAAATTTCAGAGCAGAATGAGAGCCAGAAATAAGCATGACTTGTTTTGAAATATAATTAAATTTCAAGTCATCAAGTTTGAAAAGTGAGGCTTACGGGTGCAGAACGTTGTGCCATGCAGCTACATTATGATGGCAATCTTCGTCTGGGACAGGTTTTTCTACTTCTTCTTCTTCTCCTCCGTCTCCTTCAATATACTTCTCATACCCTCTAATCATGGCTTCCATAGCTATCTTAAGAGGCTTCCTTTTTGTATCTGTTTTCGTAGCTTTTCCTGATAAGGAAACTGGCTGAGATCCACCATCACCACTAGCAGAACCCGTTATAGCATCTGTGGTTTGCAGTTCCCCCTGTGACTCTGATTTGTCATCAGGATCTTCTTCTGCAAACTGGAGCCAAGCATCATTTAGCCTGTCTTCAACGTGTGCTGGAGCTGTTGCCAACCCGAAGAAAAACTCATCTTCCCATTCTGCACATGATCACATAACGGAATACTTTTATGATAAACAAATCCGAAAAAAAAAGTGCTTCTGAGTTCTGAAAATCTGATCAACCAAGTCTCACTCTATTTGAACCCCACTCAAGCAGAATAGTTAAGTACAGTTGGCATGACCACATATTATATATATATAAAGATCTTATATAGAATGGTTCCCTCAACTTCGGGATATATTTCAAATTTCGATTTGTTTTTTCAGTGACCAAACTCAAGCCTCAACCTCCATTTCACCCAAAAAAAAGTGACCAAACTCATAATTAGTGAATGTTTGGTTGGTTAAGTTCCACAAATATGGATGAACATAAGCACAGCACCAACTGTCTTTAATTCTAATGACAAATAAATTACAAAATAAAAAAGGAAAGTGATAAGATAAGATAAGATAAGATGTCATTAGTGAGGAGCATATTATCCATTCATTATCAGTAAAAATCAGCGGCCAGTAGAGCTTATGGCTGTCATTAACTATGAGCTACCACAACCTCATTGAACACGAAGCATAATAGCATCATTAACATATATAATACAAAGCAATGCCAAGATTTCTGTTCGTAACTTAATCCACAAAATTTAAGCTTCTTCACCCAACTTAATCCACAAATAAACAAGCAAAACTTCAAGTTTGTGCAGATTATAAAGCAAAATGATTAGAACTAGGGTTACGTTGTGAGCAGCTTGGGAAAAATTACAGTACCGCCGAGATTGAAGTCCGCAAGAGTCTCGTCGGACTCATCGATCGGCGATTGGAACGGCCGCAGATTCTTCTTCCAGAAACGTGAGAAAGAGAAAGCATTGGCGGCAACTGTGACCGTAACCAGCAGTCCGGCGAGCTTCGTCGCCGACACGAACAGAGCTACAACCGCCATTTCTACTTGAAATCAGTGCCCAAACAATAGGACTGAGCATAAATTATTAATTTATTTCGTTTGAAATGATATAAAAAGGCCTATCGGGTAATCGTATGGACCCGTATAAGTCGTCCACGTGGCAGACACAGTTAACTACGTCGTAACGGAATTTGAATGGCGGGTGGCAGCTCGTGTATAACTTCAGTGCACGCGAGTTGGCGATTGCGACTACCAGTCGCTTGAAATGACGGATGGAGCGTGGAGGTGTTTTGATTGTTTCATTGGATTCTTGGCTGGGCCTTGAGGCCTTAAAATGAAGCTAATGGGCCAGCCCAACCCAATTAAACTCTGAGTAAAAAGCCCATGAAGGCCCAACCAGTGTAAGTATGCCTAACCACCAAAAGGAGAAAAAAGCCGAATGCACCATATCACTTTAAAATAAAAATAAAAATAAAAGTGATACTGGAGAAAAGGGGAACCTAGGATGTATGGATAAATACTCTTAATTAGTTCAACTATAAGCCCCATTACCATGTCACATTAGTTATTCGTTATTCGAGTCATGATTTTTAGGTCTATTATGTGTGACTGAATTACTGCCTTTGTCGGCAAATTTCCACTTAATGTGGTGAAATTCAGGAAGAAAAAAAATATCACCGAGTTTCTAATTGTCAATGAACTTGCATTAGGTTAGAACCCACCCTAATCTAAGGATGATTTTGCCGTTGGATGGTTTCATTAGTATTCGTCTTTTCACTAATGATGTTGTTATGCTTTATATTATAAGAGACGTGTGTATTTAGTTTGATGAACCTCCTAATTTTATTTTGGGTGCTTTTTAAAATATTATAACCTATATGAAACTTAACATATTGTTTTTAAAAAAAAAAAATTAATAAAAGGATTTAAATTGATTATTAATGGGGCAAGAGGGATTCGAACTTGTATGTGTCTACAAAATTTGGAAAAGCATAAAACATAGAAGGGTCCTAGAATAGACAAGGAATGGCTATTCTAGGTAAATAGATACTGATTATATAATAATTACATTCAGTTCCTACAATCTCTCTATAACAGATCATTGATTTATTTTCTTTCCTTTAACAAGACAAACAACCTATTTCTTCTGGAAGCTCCTTTATGGAGCTATGCTTCAATCCCAAGTACCTCAAATGGATCATTTCTCCAATTTCCCTTGGAATTGAACTCACCTTCAGTTCTTCTAATTCCAGGACTCAAAGGAGTTGAAAACATGTATCATAATTCGAAATTTCACATTTGATCTGATCAACTTTAAAGAAGAGGAGCGACCGGAGGTTGGGACTTGCATATTGGTAGTTGGAATGACACAAAATAATTTAAAATAATTAATTGCAAGTATGGGAAAATCTTGTATGTATGATCCGTAATAACCCGAAAATATATCACAAGGTTGGTAATGAGGCTTGATTTAGTTTCCTGTTTTATTCATATTTATTTCATTGATTTGCTGTATATATTCCTTGTCTCTCAAGGACTTGATTCTGGCCTAAAATAGGAAATCCTTTGCATAGACACCAAGTAAAGCATTGTATATAATTATCACACGATTGTTCAATGAAAATCATCGAGAATATTTAAAACCTTTCAGTCAGTTTATGCTGTTGTTCACCCGTTTGCGTGTTTACTCCTGAGGTGGAAGGGCGAAGTTCCCCACTGGCTTGGAGACCACTTGTTGGTCGACAAGTCAGCTTTCTTTAGTGTGTGAGCGTGCCACTGCTAGCAATATAAATCCCAGCAGACTTATTTTTAGAATGGATAACTTGCGCCTCAAGTTACTGACTTCTAAAACAAATGATTGTGAATTTGGGTGAGGAATATCTCCCAAGTAAGTTCTTTTCTTGCTTCAGACTAGTGAGGACTTTCATAATTTATCTCAGTATTAAATGGTTGTTCTGGCCAGAATAGATAATAATAAAGTAGACTGTTTCAGGCAGAATTGCCTTTTACAAAATTAAGAAGGGAGAAATCAACTCTAGAAAGACAAAAAGATGGCTGGAATCCCATTTCTGCCTGGGTAGAAACTTCTGATCCGGGCTGGACTGGGTACATCTGTGCTGGACTGTGCTGTCAACAACTTTAGCTGCTTGGCTTCAGCTGTAAATCGATACCAAAGTTCAATTTTGGCAGAGCTTCAATCTACTTCAAGCTTTGGGAGACATTTGAGCGGGCAGAACTGCAGCTTCTTCAGTTTGAAGGGACAGAAGTGGCTATTCTCGAGGATTTAGCAGGCTGGAACTATGCTGTAAAATTTGTTGAGGTTTTCATATTTGTGAAAACTCAAACTATGTTTGTCTTGGCTTTTGCTGAACCAAATTTGTAACGAGAGGGATCTCGTTTTCAAAAGACTTATTTTCTAAATCTGAACTTTGGAATTCTGATCTAAAGCTGTTTTTCTCTTGGGATTCAAGTGAGCTTTTTCTCGTTTGTTTTTTTTGATTGATTGATGAATTGAGTGTCCTTTGTTTCTTTGCCTTCTTTCGCTTTTATAAGAGATCCTCCTAAGGAGGTCATTTTTAATCTTTAAACAATGGGCGGCAAAAAGATCTCTTATAATGTAAAGTAAGAAGGGTTTCTTAGATAGGTTCTGAGCAGTCACCTCCTAAAAACAGTCCCTTCCCTGGTTTTCTGGGTGGCAGCTTTCTAATTCAACCAACGCCACCGTCTGTGTGGGCTTTTTATGGCGGTTTTGGCTCTTTTTCTTTTGTATTTTCTGAGTGGTTCCCTGTTTCCCGTTCTAATTTAGAAAGTGTGATCCGTGAATTTCTTGGGAGATGGTGTATTGATTTGGAGCAAAATCTTGAACAAGGATGGGTTTTTGATCTTCAATTGGCAGTGTTTCAGAGACGTCCCTCTCACATTTTTAAATTTTAGTTGGAATTGCTGACTTTTCCAAAGCTGAGGCAATCACGTGGGTGTGTCTTTGATCCCTTGGTTTTGAATCTATCGAAAATTTACGGGCTGATCTTTGAAGTCCATTTCGAAAGTTTCCACATCTGGGCTTTCTTTGGGCTGAGGCTTTATTTCCAACGTTCTTGGTGTGAAGCCCAAACTGTTTGGATCTTATTTTTTTTGTTTTTCTCAAGTCTCTGGGCTGGGCAGGCAATTTTATCATGGGCCTGCCTTCTGGTCTTGGGCGTGCCGAATTTGGGCCCAAGCAGCTGTCCACGGTACCGATTGTATATCTCCGTATATACCCGTGCATAGTGTGTAATGTTGGGACCAATTGCTGTAGCTGGTGCTTGGATAAGAAAGTTCAAGGAGCATTATGTTGAATTACAATCCCTGAGGGAGAAGAAGGTTCATCAAGACCTGATGGAGATGGAGGTTCGTTTAGAGAGCTTGAGGAAACAAATTCCCCTAAAAATACAATTTGAAGAGTTACAATCGGTAGGGCTTCCTTATTATTCTTTTTTTATTTAATTTGTAATTGTATTTGTGGTTACTCTGAGTTCTTCTTTCTCAAGAGTATGGAGCAAATGGCTAGAGAGAATAAGGAGATGGAGGAGCTGGTAAAGGAGGCGGAGGAGCGGATAAAGGATATGATGAATGCGCAAGAGAAGGAGAAAGAGAATCCAATGGAGAAATGATAACTAATGTCTCTCTTTCCAATATTATGGTTTCCTAAACCCTAAACCCTAAACCTAGTGGGTTGTTTGTTTGCCCTAATTGTTTATTAATTAGATTTGGTGTGTACCAACTCGGATATGGAAATTTTATTAATTAGATTTGGTTCTATTGTTCCGTGCTTTTTTTTTTTTTTTTGTTTTTGTTTTTGTTTTTTTTTTGTGTTTTTTTTTTTTTTTTGTAAATTGTCTCTCACTTGGTTTTAAATATACCTTCACAGTATTTTTCTCTATAATTGACATCCGGGATAGCCGATTGCAATCTAAACCAATCCTCTTCTTCAACTCTTCCACAAACTTAAAGGTTATTGCATATATAATTTGGAGCAATAAAAACCGTATCACAATGATTTGAGTGACAAAATACTAATCTCATAAAATAACGGTTATTGAAAAGATAATTCTATTATGATTAGTTTATAAGGTTACTTCAGTATAAAGGAAATAGAACTCTAGGAGTAAAGATGAACTGGTGCACGAACTGATTGAAATTTCCAAAAACCTAGCAGGCCAATCTTGATGCAAATTTGTAATATATATGACAATAAAATAAATATGTCGAAAAATAATCTTTAGAATCGCACTTGTAATGGCGTTGGAGAAGACTGCCCAATAAATCAACAGAGATTTTCTCTTACCCTTCAGCAATTACTGCGTATGTATTGTGAACGAAAATATTTTGCAAGCAATGTCTCACACTTTATTCCAACCTAAATATGCTAATTCATGCATCAATGTTCAAAGATGTGGAGACTCAAATTGTAATTATGCTCCCGCAAACTGATCAGGTTATATTTTTAACATTCTCAACAGTATTTGGGTGGGCAAGAAGTCCAAAAACTTGCCAGACTGAATCATTTTTGTCGGTCCTTCAAAGAAGAGGTCTGCTTCTCTATCCTCTTAAGGAATTGAATGAAAGTACAGTAAAATCTTGTATGTATGATCCGTAATAACACGAAAATATATCACAAGGTCGGTTAATGCTGTCCACGGCAGCACAGTCACCTAAGGATAACTGAATAGACGAGAGCTTCACAAGTTCATATCCAATGACAATGTGATTATGATTATAAAGCTTCTCCAGGATCTGCCAATAGCCAATGTGAAACAACATTAAAACATCATTTGGAGTTATTTATGCACTAAACAAGTACACCAAGTGACTAGTGAGGTATCCATGACTCCAAGGACGGGTCTAGGTATCCATAGTCCACCCCTCTTTGTTGAAATTAGCCTATCACCAAGTGACTCGTCATTTTTCTGATTTAATCTATTCAATACTTGATCTGTGCTTTTATATAGTCTAGTTGTCTCTTGCTTTTGTTGAATGCTTGTAGCTTGTGATTGTGTAATTGTAGATCTATAGGATTGCACTCCCTATATCTGTGTACTCCTATAAAAATTTAAAATTGTTAATCAAAAAATAGTTACTACCACTCATTTTCTTTGCATATAAAAAAAAACCTATAACCTATAGCCAATTAATCATGTAGCCATAAAAACATGATGTCTCATCTATGAATTTTATCCTCGCAGAAATCAGATAATTTCATACATCAGACATGAATTTTATTAGACTAGTGATGTATGAATTTTATCCTCTCATAGGAATTTAATTTTTTTTAATTAAAATAGTATAGCCCCACGGCTATACCGTTTAAATATAATGTATTTAAAGAGTACGCTGCCCGGCTATCCTTTGGTTTTTTTAAAAAAGAAAATAGTATAGCCGATTGGATATACTTATTTTGACACATGGGCACCTAATCGCTGGGTCCCTTTTTATTTATTTATAAATAGTATAGCCGCTAGGCTTTACTAAGTTTTCCCCTCATTTTAAAAAAATCATACAGTCGCGCGGCTAGACCTATTTTCTCATCGCTAGACGGGGTTTTTTTTGGTTTTTATAAATAGTATAGCCGTGCGGCCGTACTCGATTTTTTCTTTTAAAAAAATAGTACAGTTGCACGGGCTATACTCGGTTTTATTCATGTTTCTTAAAAAAGAAAAAAAAAAATTTGAGGCACGGCTATACACTACATATACTGAGATACTTTTTTTCATACCTTTTTTTCCTCGATTTTCGTTTATCAATAAGAGTAGTTTATCGCATTATCTATTACTTTTAGACCATTACTCGAGTCTCTATTAATTTACTGTGAAATTTCCGTACAAAAAAAGAAGAAAAAGAAAAGATTGAACTCTCAAATTGATTTGCTGTGAAATTTCTCTTTTTAATAGTATAGCCACATGGCTTTACCTTTTAAATATAATGTATTTAAAGAATATAGCTGTGCGGCAATACTTTGATTTTATTTTAATGAGGTGGCATATGCAGAAAAGAATTCAAGCAGATCATAGCATAGAGAATTTAACCAGAGAATCTGAATCCATATAGGAGACATTCACTTTTATTTGAGGAAAATCATACGTATTTTTCAGCTTCCCTCCACTATCTAATACAGAAGCGCACATGAATTGTACATTTCAAATTTATGTTACTCATAGCTTGAAAGAAAGCTAATTAAGATGATTCTTTTATTTGATAATCAGGCATAATAATATATTCTTGTAGCTAGCTAGAATATTCGTCTTCTTATGGTGGAGTGGTGATACCTGCACCAAAAAAAAAAAAAAAAAAAAAAAAACCTAAGTAATCAGATCAGCTACACACAAATAAAGAAATTACTATTTATATTTAATTAGTGCTGATCTTGTTTTTGTCGACATTAATCAATTCGTGTTAAAGATTAATTAATCAATTCGTGTTAAATAATTTAAAATAATTAATTGCAAGTATGGAAAAATCTTGTATGTATGATCCGTAATAACCCGAAAATATATCACAAGATTGGTAATGAGACGTGATTTAGTTTCCTGTTTTATTCGTATTTATTTCATTGATTTGCTGTATGTATTCCATGTCTCTCAAGGACTTGATTCTTGCCTAAAATAGGAAATCCTTTGTATAGACACCAAGTAAAGCATTGTATATAATTATCACACGATTGTTCAATGAAAATCATCGAAAATATTCAAAACCTTTCAATCAGTTTATGCTGTCCACGGTACCAATTGTATATCTCCGTATATACCCGTGCATAATGTGTAATGTTGGGATCAATTGCTGCAGCTGGTGCTTGGATAAGAAAGTTCAAGGAGCATTATGTTGAATTCCAATCCCTGAGGGAGAAGGTTCATCAAGACCTGATGGAGATAGAGGTTCTTTTAGAGAGCTTGAGTAAACAAATTCCCGGAAAAATACAAATTGAAGCGGTGAAATCGGTAGGGCTTCCCTATTATTCTTTTGCTATTTAATTTGTAATTGTATTTGTGGTGACTCTGAGTTCTTCTTTCTCAAGAGTATGAAGGAAAGGGCTGAAGAGCATAAGCAGCTAGATAAGCGTCTGGATAGAGCGAAGGAGCAGCTAGAGGAGCTAAAGGATCCGATGAATGAGCAGGAGAAGGAGAAGGAGAAGGAGAAGGAGAATCCAATGGAGAAATGATAACTAATGCCTCTCTTTCCAATATTATGCTTTCCTACACCCTAAACCCTAAACCCCAAACTTAGTGGGTTGTTTGTTTGCCCTAATTGTTTATTAATTATATTTGGTGTGTACCGACTCGGATATGGAAATTTTATTAATTAGATTTGGTTCTATTGTTGCGATTACGTGCTTTTGTTGTTTTTTTTTCCAAGCAATGTCCCACACTTTATTCCAAACCTAAATATGCTAATTCATGCATCAATGTTCAAAGATGTGGAGACTCAAATTGTAATTATGCTCCCGCAAACTGATCAGTTTTATATTTTTAAAATTCTCAACAGTATTTGGGTGGGCAAGAAGTCCAAAAACTTGCCAGACTGAATCATTTTTGTTGGTCCTTCAAAGAAAGAGGTCTGCTTCTCTCTCCTCTTAAGGAATTGAATGAAAGTATGGGAAATCTTGTATGTATGATCCATAATAACACGAAAATATATCACAAGGTCGGTTTATGCTGTCCACGGCAGCACACTCACCCAAGGATAACTGAATAGACGAGAGCTTCACAAGTTCATATCCAATGACAATGTGATTAGGATTATAAAGCTTCTCCAGGATCTACCAATTGTCAATGTGAAACAACATTAAAACATCATTTGGAGTTATTTATGTACTAAACAAGAACACCAAGTGACTAGTGAGGTATCCATGTCTCATTTATGAATTTTATCCTCGCAGAAATTAGATCCAATCAACACAAATGTAAAAAGTTCAGAATGAAGTGACTTATGCACAACAAGAGTTTTACCTCGATTGATGCTTTACAGTGTTCCATTGCAGGTTGCAACTCTCTGACAGAACAAAATGCCTGAGCAAGATTGTCTTCCGTCAGCAAAGATCAAATCATTTTAAGTCAAGTGTGATCCATTCAGTGTCATATGTGCCCTACGTTGTTCAATAACAGCAACTTATTAGATATTGGCGTCTAGTACTTATAAATTGCACATTCAAATTAATCAAATAATGACAAAGTATTTCCCAAATAATAACAAAGTGTAGTGATGAATGATCATAATAATTTCGCTGACGATAAATTCTATCGTACAAAAGTGAAAGGTGGTCACAAACGCACTTCTGCAATGCTCCTATTAAATGCATGGAAAATTGATCTCAGCACCCCAAGAGAACTTAACGCATCCACCAGTATGATTGTTGAAGATACATCTTTTGAGACTATTGCATCCTGTAATGTGTCAAGTATTGAACACAAGACTTACAGCGTGCAGATGAACATAGGAAATAGGTGCCCACTAAATTTGGAAAGATCAGAACCAGTTTTCAGACTGTTATACCTTCTGATACTAATCCATGCTTTATTTGCAGATGCCGAGGAAGATTCCAGATCGCGATAAGAACAACATTTTAAACAGAGGCCTGGATTTATATGAAAAACGCTATTGATTTGCATATGATGAGCCACTCTATCGATGTCTTCAGCCTGTGCGAACATCAAGTGAATGATTACATGAATATAAATCTAAAGCGAGTCGGGAGAATTTGTACTTTCTAGGGAACATACAATACCTGAGGATGAGTCTCCATGTTGCCAGCGGTAATGATGTTGGGTAAGAGTTCAAGTTTCCCTTTTTCACAGTCAACAAGAGAGCTCTGCAAGACTATGCCAGAACAATTCGGTTTGACACAGTGAAAAGCATTTAGGACTAGGTCAGAAAAGTTTATTTTTAAACAACCACTGCACTGACAACGAAATGAGTATTCATCTTCCAGAAACTTGACTCGGTCCTTACAGTCCCACTGCGCAACCTGTAGAAACAAAACATAGCTTTTACAGTCCCACGTTGGTATTTCAAAATGTGGAAAGGGCTCTCTACATTCTGTAGATACTATAGCTGCATGAACATCATAATCTTATTCATACTACCAAACTATAGCTGCAATCCACTTTTGTTTGTCTGAATTGAACCTAGTGAAAAATGAAAATGTTAGAAAATTTGTTTACTAATGTGACTTATAAGTCCCCTGCAGAAAGATGAAAAGTGAAGATGAACCTGGTGCCTGCAAATTAGACGATCATGACTTTATCATAGAGGGAACATGCTGGACTTTGTGGTGGTCTTCTCCTTGCAGCCTATGTAGGAATCTTCTCGGCATCCCTTTGAACACCAACTCACTCAGAGTAGTTATGTACTTTTATCTCTTCAGGGAGCATCCTGAGCTGCTTGCAGTCGGTAATCCGCAAACTTCTAAGCTTTGGCATTGCACTTTCTTCAACTTCTAACTCCTCCAAAAATTCTAAGAGTTCAAGCTCTAGAAATTCAAGTTGAGGAAAACCATTGGCAGAAAATTTCAGTTTCTTTCCATCGTAAGAAGAAGTTTTTAGGCTTAGAACAAATAGATAAGACAGCTTCTCAAGTATCTCCAAAGGATCAGAGACAAGACAGAACTGATGCAAGATTAATTGGTTGAGATATGGTGGGAATTCATGCGGGTTAGGTAGGTTTCCTATCACTCCGCTCAGATGCAACTTTATGACACAGCGAAGAGATGAAAGTTCAGGGAGTGATGGAAACACAGTATCAGCAGATATCTGCCAATCCAGTGTTCCATGACAGAACTAGACACATTGAAATCGATTGTCATTTTATCAGGGATAAAATTCTGGATAGAACAGTGGTTACAAGATATATTTCATCCCAACAAGTAGCAGATGTGTTTACGAAGGCCTTGGGAAAAGAAGATTTTTCGGCTATGGTGTACAAGTTGGGAGTTCACAATATTCACTCTCCAACTTGAGGGGAAGTGTTGAGAAGTCAACTAAATCCCAATATATTTGGGATTGAGTGATTAGCCAAATTATATGTAATTGATTGTACATGATTTGCTTTCCTTTATTAGTCTCTTGATTGTAGGAAACTTGGGTATAGATACCCTTGATACTGTAAAGAGAAAATAATCCAGTAATCAAATATTCTTCCTTTGATTACAATTTTACATGGTATCAGAGCAGGAGAAAACCGAGCTCCTGTTTTTTCTCTTTACCGTAAAAAATCCCAGCTTCCTCCTTCTTTGTTTTCGTTAGCTCTCTACCATGGCTAATGACAAAGAAGTTGAAACTTCTTCCAAGTATGGAAACAAGTCTGAAGTTTCCAACCCTTTTTTCATTCATCACTCTGACCATCCTAGCATGGTTCTTGTATCCAAACTGTTGAATGGAGACAACTATGGGATATGGTGTCGTTCCATGCGAATCTCCTTGAGTGCCAAAAACAAACTTGGTTTTGTTGATGGCACTGTCAAGAAGCCTTCAAAGAAAACCGATCCTGATGAGTCTCTCTTTGGCAACGTTGCAATGATATGATCCTATCTTGGATCTTGAATTCCCTTGATCAAGACATAGCTGATAGCGTTATCTACTCTGACACTGCTCAGGATATATGGGAAGATTTGAAGGAGTGTTTCTCTCAAAGCAACGTTCCTCGAATTTTCCAGATCCAACGTGACATTGCTTCCCTTACTCAAGATCAAATGTCGGTGCTTATTACACAAGACTTAAGGGGCTATGGGATGAGTTGGCATCATACAGTGATGTGCCGACTTGTATCTGTTGTTGAAGGAAAATTGTGATCTTCCTAATATAATTTCACCACCACTAATTAAATAATGGGGTTTTATTATTTTAGGTTCGACCCATTCGAGAAGCAAGTCTCTTAATTACAATCCCTCGCTTCAAGGGAAAACCCGCTGATTCCATCATAAAGAAACAGAACGTGTGTGTTTGATTTTGCAGCTGCTCCCAAGTCCAACCTCAGGATGCCTACGTATCCCTTGCGGGAATCAAGCCACTCGTAGTTCAAAATTGATTTGGGAATTAATGGGTAAGTGTGGCCCACTAATTGAGAATTTGTGTCTTTGGGACAATTTGGAGATTTTCATAGATAGATGACCTATGGGAAAAATTGAAAATTAATGGGTAAGTGTGCCCACTAATTAAGAATTTGTGTTTAAGATATTTGAATTTAATCCCATTGGAATTTTCATGGTTAGATGACTCATGAGAAAAATTGGAAATTAATGGGTAAGTGTGGCCCATTAATTGAGAATTTGTATTTGAGAGATTTGAATTTCATCTCATTGAAATTTGCATGGATAGATGATCCATGGAAAAAGTTAGATGGTGTTGTATCATTTCTCTTATTGTCAATGTCCGAGAAAAATAATGAGCAATTTTAATTAACCCACTAATTTTCTAAAGTTGACATTATTTGCACTTGGGTCCAAATATGGCTACGAGGATTGTTGAATTAATCCATTAATCATATGATAGAAAATTTGGGCATCTGCAAATTTAATGGGCAAACATTTGGATCACACATTAAATGGGCTTTTGAGAGTTAATGTGCAATTATTTTTTGACAGCCCATGATCCTATTTTGGGCATTTGATGTTTGTTGTCAGTTAACCCATGAGCAAAGAGCCCAGAAAACTTTGATCCAGCCGGCGATTGAAACAACCTGATAGCTATCCAACTCTTTGTAGAGTTTGTTTCTTAGTAAAATCAGACCTTGCAGTCCCATCTTTATCTGGAATACTTGTGATTAGTCCGAATTAAGAGCAAACATTGTTACTGTTCAGTCTTTAAAAAAAAGTACACGAAGTCCCAATCGGTACAGAGCCTTTGCAAACAACGGGAGAAAACCAGAAGAAAAACTGCCGCAACACATCAAGAGGTTTCAGACTTTTTTTTGTCTTTTTCCTCTTTTTTCCTCTGCAACACCAAGTTTCTTGTGTCTTTGTTTTTCTTTTCTTCCAATCTCCAACAAAGTGGCGTCAGCCACCTCCTTCTTCTTTTTTTGCTTTGACTACTTTTTTTTTTTTTTTTTTATGACGGTAGCAAACCTCTTTTTTTTTTATTTATTTATTGTCATACATCATGATCTGTATTTTGGTTGTTTGCTAAGAAACCAACAAATGGGGCATTCAATGCATGGGCTGCCCCAACGTGGCCCTTCCCAAGTTCTGCTTCTTTTCCCTTTTTTTTTATACCCATGTTTTCTTTTGGCTGGCACCTTTCTCTCCTTTTAACCCAGCGACACCCACGAAGTGGCGTACAGCCACCTTCTTTCCTTTTTCTTTTTTTTTCCGGTGGCTGTCTTTTTTTGTTTGTTGTTGCTATATGCAACACCAAGCCCTCCTCCCGAAACGGGGCTGTTTTCCTACTTTAATTTTTTCCTGTCTGTTGTGATTGTGTGCCCAACAAGAGGATCATCCAAGAGAGTTCAGTTTATGAGTTTGACACTCAAAATGGATTTAGTTTATGGGGTTTGTACCCAAGCATGGAGGCTCGCTCCGCATAGCATGGAGATTTGCTCAGCAAAGTATGGAGATTAGCTCGGCAGAGCATTATCAATTTGTGGGTTGCCACCCAACATGAACTGCCATCCATTTGTTTGATTTGTGGGTTGCCACCCATAATGGATTGATAATCCATATAATTTAGTTTGTGGGTTTCATTCCCAAGCACGGAGACTTCAAGAGAGGAACTTTGTTGAAGATGCAAAAACATAAATGTGTTGAGACGAAGAGGCTCACCTTCTTGAATTGAAACTGGCAGTTTCATTGATTTGGAGCATTTGGTTTGCTCGGTTTCACAAGCTTTTTTTTCTCTCCAACCTCACGGCTGCCTCTCCTGCCTTTGTGGTCTTCCAGGCCTCCTCCCTTTTTTTCTTTTCTCTCCTCCTTTCCTGCAGCACCTCCCCCTTTTTTCCTTTTTAGTGCAGAATATTTATACTGAAAACTGAATAATCAGCTCCCCCAAAAATAGGAGCCACTAAACTCTCTTAAACGTTTTCATTGGTTTAGACCCTCACCTTTTTCCAAACTTCCCCCCCCCCCCCCCCCACCTATCCAATCCACGTTCCAATATTTTTGTGATTTTTTTTATTCCAACACCCGTGGTGCCATGAAAGATCACGCTGAACGTGATGAGAGGAATAGGGTGATGCAATTTCTCATGGGTCTGAATGATTCATATTCTGCAGCTCGTGGACAGATTCTTCTTATGCAGCCCCTACCATCCATACGCAACATCTATTCTTTAATTTCCCAAGAGGAGAAGCAACGACAACTGGGGACTCCCCATACTACCTTGGAACCTGCTGCAATGGCTATTTGCCAACACCAGGGACCTTCGAATTCTAATCGCAAGCCTCTTCACTGCACTCACTATGATCGGGATCATCACACAATTGATACCTGTTATAAACTTCATGGCTATCCTCCCGGGCATCGACTGCACAAATCCAACTAAAACAAGAAAGGCTCAAGTTCCTCTGCCAATCACGTGCAGAACAATCCCACTATGCAAGAATTGAAGTCTGCCATGCCCAACCTATCTGACAGTGATTATCAACAAATTCTTACCATGATGAATGATAAGAAAGAGCCACAAATAAACTCTGCAAGTTTGTCATATTATCCTTTACCTTTACACCGCTGGCTGATTGATAGTGGCCCAACAGATCATATTACATCCACCTCACATTCTTTTACGTCCACAAATAACAACCCTTCCATTCCACCAGTTGTATTGCCTAGCGGTGAAAAGGCTTCTATTATTTCCGTTGGGAATGCCTCTCTCAACTCAGCTATTTCTTTAAACAATGTCTTGTATGTGCCTAGCTTCAAAGTTAATTTGATGTCAGTAAGCAAACTTACACAAGGACTTCATTGTTCCATCTTTTTTTTTTTTTTTCCTAATTGGTGCATTTTGCAGGACTTGGCTACGAGGAAGACGATTGATCTGGGTAAACAGCAAGGAGGTCTTTACTACCTGGTTTCTTTGGCATCAGACAAGCCTTCCCTTCTCCAACCATCTTGCAACCATGCTCATGCCTCAACTCACCTCTGGCACAGTCGTTTAGGCCATCCATCATCTTCTCGTTTACAATTTTTAGCTAAGAATGTTTTAAATTTCCCTTTTTCAAATCATGCTTGCGAGGTTTGTCCCTTGACAAAGCAAACTCGATTACCTTTTAATTTAAGTTCTATTTCCTCTTCTAAACCATTCTCTCTTATTGATTGCGACATTTAGGGGCCACATAAAACTGCATCTTTTTCAGGGGCCCGTTATTTTCTATCTATTGTAGATGATTTTACTAGGTTCACATGGTTATTTCTCATGCAAAATAAATCTGAAACACAGAACCTGCTTAAATCATTTTTTGCCTTTGTCCAAACACAATTCCATACTCAAGTACAACAAATATGCATTGATAATAGAGGTGAATTTTCTTCCATTCGTTGTTTCTTTCATGAACATGGGGTCATCTATCAACATACTTGCGTCTACACACCACAATAAAATGGTGTTGTAGAGCTCAAGCACCGACATATCATAGAGATGGCTAGGGCTTTACGTTTTCAGGCAAATCTCCCTATTTCATTTTGGGGAGAGTGTGTTCTCACCGCCATTTAGTTGATTAATCGTCTACCCACTGCCCTTTTATCCAAGATATCCCCCCATATGAGAAGCTGTACCATAAACCTCCTTCTTATACCCACCTCCGCATTTTTAGTTGTTTAGCCTATGCCACCATTGTCCAACCTTCCCATAAATTTGATCCTAGAGCCAAGCGATGTGTTTTTCTCGGTTACCCTTTCGGTCAAAAGGCCTACAAATTATTTGATCTTACCACCAAATTTTTTTTTACCAGTCGCGATGTCGTTTTTCATGAGAGTCACTTTCCTTTCCAAACTCTACCTTCTTCCTCTCCCACGGAACCTCCACCTCCTATTTTACCTCTTCCTTTATCTGATTTGTCATCTCCTCCATGTATATCTCCTGACCTACACTTCCCACGTCCTCCATCTCCTTCTACCCCACCCGATCTCACGGCTTCTTTTGACACCGCTGCCCTTATTTTCCCTCCAACACCACTGTCGTACCAGCCCCATCACAACCTTCTTCTCCTTCTGCACCACCAGCCTCCATCCGCCACTCTCTTCGCCACAAGGTTAAACCAGCTCATCTCCAAGATTATGTTTGCTCACAGGTTACTTTACCCACGCTTGACCAATCGTCGGATCCTTGCCATGTCGCACAAAAGGTACTTGTTATCCCATTTCTAATTTTCTTTCTTATCACCGCTACTCACCATCACACTTTACTTTCATTGCCAATATTAGTCGGCCAGTGGAACCTAACACTTTTGCGGAGGCTGTTTTTGATCCACACTGGCAAGAGGCCATGCAATCTGAACTTGCAGCTTTGGAATCCAATCACACTTGGTCCCTCACTTCTCTTCCCCCAGGGAAGTAACCCATTGGATGCAAATGGGTCTATAAAATCAAGCATCGTTCCGATGGCACAATTGAGCGCTATAAGGCTCGTCTCGTGGCCAAAGGATACACTCAAACTGAAGGTCTTGACTACCATGACACATTTTCTCCTACTGCCAAGATGGTTTCTGTTCGGTGTGTTCTTGCTCTTACCGCTGCCCACAACTGGTCTTTCCATCAACTTGACGTCCACAATGCATTCCTCCATGGCGATTTACATGAGGAACTCTATATGTCACCTCCTCCTGGTCTTCGGCGACATGGGGAGCATTTGGTATGTCGCCTTCACAAATCCTTGTACGGATTGAAGCAAGCATCTCCCCGATGGTTTTCTAAGTTCACTGAAGCCATAAAGCTGCTGGTTTCACTCAGTCCAAAGTCGATTATTCGCTTTTTACCTGCAAAAATGGCAAGTCCTTCACCGCTCTTTTGATCTACGTTGATGACATCTTGATTACAGGAAATAATTTGCTTGCCATTGATGCTCTCAAGCGATTTCTTAATACTCGTTTTAAGAGCAAAGACCTTAGTGATCTTAAATATTTTTTAGGCATTGAGGTCTCACGTTCCAGGAAAGGTATTT
This sequence comes from Prunus persica, assembly GCF_000346465.2. Classification (NCBI taxonomy): domain Eukaryota; kingdom Viridiplantae; phylum Streptophyta; class Magnoliopsida; order Rosales; family Rosaceae; genus Prunus; species Prunus persica. The sequence continues at coordinate 8,970,309 of NC_034009.1, forward strand.
CTATTTGTCAAAGGAAATATGCACTGGACATTATTAAAGATGGAGGGGCTTTGGGAGCACGTCCAGTAAACTTTCCCATGGAACAAAATTCCAAAATTTCTTATGATACAGGTAAGATACTTCATGATCCAGTAAAGTATAGACGATTGGTGGGACGTCTGATTTATCTCACCATAACAAGACCTGATATTACGTATTTAGTACATATACTCAGTAGATTCATGCATGAGCCTTGCAAGCCACACTTAGATGCCGCCATGAGAGTTTTGAGGTATCTGAAAAGTACACCAGGACAAGGACTCTTCTTTCCTGCTGGAAATGAGATGAAGTTGACGACATACTGTGACTCAGATTGGGCGGGATGTCCAACCACATGAAGGTTAACAAGTGGCTATTGCGTCTTTCTTGGAAATTCTTTGATCTTATGGAGAACAAAGAGACAAAAAACAGTATCTCTTTCTTCAGTAGAGGCTGAATATCGTGCAATGACAGGTTTTTGCTGTGAAATTACTTGGTTGCATTATCTATTGCAAGACCTACAACTCCCAGACCCAGGACCAACTACTTTACACTGTGATAACCAAGCTGCGCTGCACATATCTGCCAATCCAGTGTTCCATGACAGAACTAGACACATTGAAATCGATTGTCATTTTATCAGGGATAAAATTCTGGATAGAACAGTGGTTACAAGATATATTTCATCCCAACAACAAGTAGCAGACGTGTTTACGAAGGCCTTGGGAAAAGAAGATTTTTCAGCTATGGTGTGCAAGTTAGGAGTTCACAATATTCACTCTCCAACTTGAGGGGGAGTGTTGAGAAGTCAACTAAATCCCAATATATTTAGGATTGAGTGATTAGCCAAATTATATGTAAATGATTGTACATGATTTGCTTTCCTTTATTAGTCTCTTGATTGTATGAAACTTGGGTATAGATACCCTTGATACTGTAAAGAGAAAATAATCCAGTAATCAAATATTCTTCCTTTGATTACAATTTTACAGAGAAAGAGTATGTTGTTTTATTTTTAGCACGCTTCTTTGTCTTGAAGTGATTAAATAAGTGTTAAAAAGTTGGATAAAAGTTGTATCAAATCAGGTAATAATAACTTATCCACAACATGTTTTGTGATTAATATGCAACTACTAAGAGTTCCTCTTCCAATTTTCTTTCTGGATCAATACTTTATAAGGAATCTGCACAAGCAAACACTGTAAAAATGAAAACGAAATGGATGTCACTATTTTGCCTGCAAATTCTGAGTGGAGAGAAGTTCAAATAATTCACACACGCACACTCTGTGTGTGTCTCTGCAGAATCTTTACAGGGCTGGTTCTGCTTTGTTCCTTTCTATCTTCTCCTTTTACAAAAGACCAAAACCCATGCAAATGCGTCTCTCTCTCTCTCTCTCTCTCTCTCTCTCTCTCTCTCTCTCTCTCTCTCCAAAGAAGCAAAGAAGAAAAAAAAAAACTATACCCAAATAGTTCCCCCTAGGACATGTCTTCAGGGCTCTGCTTTATCCCCAAATCGAACATGATTGGATTCCTCATTTGGTAATGAATAACTATCAAGTCACCTCATGGAACAAAAGCCTACTCTGCCTTCCACTATATAGCTATATAGTGTTAAGTGTTGTTGTGCATCTAGGTACTTGGTTCTTCATCCAACTTGTGTCTTAGTAGTCCTGTGATCTGTCTACATGGTACTTATATACAGTACTTATACAGTCCTGTGATCTTCATCCTTTATAGATCGATATATACAAAAGGAAGCTTCAATTGAGAGATTCCTTAAATATAAACCACTCCATGTTGTATTTCAATAATTCCATCATCTAATTTCAAGTTTTAATGGAATTACAAATCGTTTTAGTAAAAATAAAGAAAATCATAAATTACTAAATCATTTGATTGCTTTGACATAAACATGTTCGAAGAATATAAGTCCCACATTGGAAACTTAACTAAGTAAAATACAAGATATAATGAATGGTTCCACTATTAATATTACCGAGACTTTTACTAAGTAAAATACAAGATATAATGAATGGTTCCACTATTAATATTACCGATACTTTTTATGATAAAACTTCACACCTACTGAGCTTTGTGGGTAGTTAAGTTGGGGATAATATCATTATTGTTAGTAGAGTGAGCTATTGGTCTGTCTCTTTGAATTTAACAAAACACACACGGTTTTTTCAAAATTCATATATATATATATATATATATAAATATCGGTGAGTGACCAAAGTCCAAAAAATCAGGACTGTATATATATATATATATATATATATATTCAAGTAACATCAAAATAACTACTGTGTAATATATAGCTTCAACCTAGTCATGCATAGGTCACATCACCTTCCCCATCTGCGCAAGGCAAACTGAGCTGTTCATGAAATATCTTGAAGTTCTATTGCATTTTGCAGCTGTTCCATTCATTCATTCATTCATTTTATATCAGTACACATTAACCTGCTCTGTGCTACAGCAATATCTATTTCTTGTACCAATTAATGTGCCTAATTTTAGTACCACTAATCATAAAATATTCACACTGAGGATATTAACTTTTTAAAGGAAAAAAAAACCCCAATGAGAGGTATGGCAATGGCATCATGAGGTGGGACAAAAGCCAAGACAGAAAATATATGGATATATGTTAACAAGAATTGAAGCAATGGTGGTGGAAGAGGTCAACCATATCCTGCAGCTGCCGCCCTCATAGACTAGTTTAGAGGCAGCTCATCAATACAGTACAAGAGAGAGAGAGAGAGAGAGAGAGAGAGAGAGAATTCACTGCAATAAGCAGAAGTTGAGCTCAGAATTTTAGGGCATATGCACTCAACTTCTGATCTCAAAATTAGATACGTGGGACTTGTGAGCAAATCAAATACATAGACTCATAGTTGCCGCCAGCTTTACAAAGAAACAAGCCAGTAAGGATCTCCCAAAGCTGAGAGGAGCCAAACCTCCTTGTGATTAAAAACAAATTTTAAATTAATTAATTAATAATTCAATATTAACAAAATATTAGAGAACGCAGGCCAAGGAATACTGGGGAAGGTGATCTCTTCCCTTTACTTTGACCATATATATCTTGGGAGACTGTGATTCTAATGCTACCCCTTCCCCGCACGCCCTTGAGGCTCCATTTCCCACAACCCTCAATAATTTTTTATAGAAAAAAAATATTGCATTTAGTTCATAAATATGAATTAGAGTGAAAAGTGAGCAAACATATTTTTGAAGTCGAATAATAAAATATAGTGAATTTTAAGGTTTCTTGCAGTTAACAAGATTCCCTGTTCCCCCGTCTTTGTATTTGCTTTTATGCCTCAACCTAGAGATGGCACTTACCTCCAATATATTTTTGTGTCTATATAGAATCAGAGATTCTCTCTGTTTGCAGTTAAAAACACAAATGTATTGGTAAAAGACTCACTAGTGCAGTAATTTAGAGTAATTGTTTTTTAAAAAAAAGGTCCTGGTTCGAATCCTAATATTCGTGTTGTGTATGTGAGTTTAGTATATTATCGTCTTTCTCAATAAGAAAGATCTTTATAAAAAATAAAAAAAAAAAAAGGTACAAATGAGATTTTCTTTGTGCGAGATTTTCTTTGTGCGTCTTTCGTATAAAAGTTACATGTAAAATTTGAAATGTGAAATTCATGCGCAAATTTTGTTGGCAACATGAATGTTCATACATATTTTTGTACAGACAAATGTGAAATGTAAGCATAATATACATGCAATACTAACTCTCTATGGTAGTTTTTACATTAATGTCATTGTCCTTGGTAAAATAAGATTAATGTTTGATGATTTCATAGCTAAGCCAGCTGGCTTTCGTTAATAATAGTCAATGTTCACGGCCTTTAAGCAGGCTGTTTTTTATTCATTAAAAAATATTAAACAAATTATTAAATTTTGAGTCTGCCGTACTTGGGGGTTAAAAAAAACAGAAGGAAAGTTTATTAATTTATCGCCACAGAAATCTCAAAATTTGAGAACCACACGAGCACTCGACCCATGGCCCAACGGTCCACAACCTGCCACGTGGACCACGAAGAGCTCAGAGATGGTCCCTGTTTGATGGTACGGACACGACTCTCCAGAGTGTGGGGGTAATAATAATATTTGGGCCAAGCACATTTTGGCTTATTGACTGACTGTTATTTACTTACCCCTTTTCATTATTTTTCACCCCCAGCGGTCGGCCGGGCAGCCCGGGCAGCCACACGGCGGGCAGAGGTCGCTCTGGGCTGACGTCACCCGCTCCGTTTACATTCTTTCTGGGCCTTGGACGTGTCGCTGTCAGCCCACTGCCAGTCCCCCTCCTTTATAAACACTCGCCGTTTCCTCACTTTTTTTTCCACATAAATATTTTCCCTTTCTTCCCCCTCTCTTCATAATCTCTCGATGTGGGAGTTTTTCAACATCTCATCAAAGATGAAAGCCAGACACAAATTTCCACAGCGAGGTATGAAAAAACCCAAACCAAAGCTCGTTTTAGAATGCGCCCTTATTTCATTTTCAAGTTTCAACCCTACCATTTTCGTGTAACAATCTAAAATGTCATCACACGCGTTGATAATTCATATATGTTCTGTGTTTTGTATAATTTTTTTTCAGGAGGTCTGCTTGAAAGCAGAGGCCGAAATGGAAGCTCAGAAAGCGATCAGAGCTGGAGCTTTGTGATGTTGTTTGGTGATGGTTGATGTGAACTGGGCGCTATCCTAGCTGAGCTTTTTCATTCTTTTTTTTTTTTTGTTTTTTTTTTCATTTCGTTTCCTTTTTCGTCAAATTCTTTTCTTTCTTTCTTGACCTTGTAAGACCTTTTCTTGACCTTGTAAGATGTCACGCCGGGTCTGTTGTCTTCGTTTGTTGTTTTGGTCCAAGCTCTGTGTGAGAATTATCTCATGTAGAGCTTGGCCAGCGTTCCTCCTTGTTGCCGCCCAACTCATCTTCTCCTTCCTTGTCTATCCCTCCTGAGCTGTTCCACAATTATTTGATGAAGTTAATTATATGAAGCCCACCATAGCAAATTTCCATAAAACTCAAGGACCTGTTTGCAACAAACACTATCTCAACTCAAGCTTGGTTCATGCAATTAAATTCCACTTGGGTCAGGGAAATGCTGATTGTGTGTGTGTGTGTGGTCCTCCATGTGTCATTATAGAAAAAGAATAAAAATGCAAATTACCCTAATATATATTTATTATTATCACTTCCTGCTACTAGCCTCCTCTGCTGTTACTATTATTCTGTTAAAAGAACCATCAATTTCAATATTGTATTATTGGATATGCAGAAATATGCTGTTGCAGACAGAGAGAGAGAGAGAGAGAGAGAGAGAGAGAGAGAGAGAGAGGCATCAGTTTCGTTGTTTTATATGTTGTTGGCTGAGAAAGTAGGAGAATATATTTTCTCTCAGATCTCTGTAAGAAGAGTTGAACTCGTGACTGCTCTGCTCCATTGTACAAAATATATCTATCCACTGTATTATTATTATTGGAGAGTGGAGACCCGCTTTCTCCTTTTTCTTCTCTAAAGACTTTTCTGTACCACAGAAAGTTTCTGCTTCATACAAAAGCTGATGGCCCCTTATGTTACTCTCACCCAAATTTAGGGTTGCAGATACTAAGCAATCTTCGCATTTGGGTTAGGTCAAGCGATTAGGGTTTGATTTCCTCCAATGTAATTTAAAAAAAGTTAGTAAATTAATATTCAGAAATTCAAAAATAAAAATAAAAATTTATTGACTGAAGAATATGTTAAAGTGCATGTCCTACCAACACCAAGGTACAGCTAGAACTAACTAATGCTTAAATCATGACACGTGTTAGGTAAAAAAGTTTTTACCAACCTGATTGTGGGGTGAAAATGGTGGGTTTTTAACTTTCCATATATTATTGATCAAGATTCCCATGCTAAATTTGGAACATATGTCAGCATCGTATTGAAAATTTTGCATGCCTTGTAGACCACATAATGGCTTAGGTTGCCAGACCTATTAGTCAATCATTCATGCGCAAGTGTTCGTGCTTTATTTCAATTTCATGTGTCGCGAAAATGATGTTTGTGTCCAATTCTAGTTGTTATTTTTGCGCATATTGTGCAATCTTTAGGGTGAAATTTCTACCTTGTACTTTTCACACAAATTAGGTTCCTCAATTTATACATTTTGAGTGAAATAATAGAATAAAAGGTGGGTTGAATAATAATAGAAATGAAAACGTATGGCCTTTGGCAACTCTTACAAGATTTCCGACAATACTTATTATCTCATGCTTAGAGAGAAACTAATCAAGTAGCGGACGCTTAAAAATGATCATACTACGTACTTTAAGATACTTATATTTGATTTCAGAATTTTCCTTCGAATATTTTCTACGTATTTTGATTTGTTGGTTTAAAGGTCCCTAGGGGACCTTCCTTGTAATGGCCAAGGTAGGGGTGCATTTAGGCAAAGTTGGTACTAATTGAATTGTTGCCTGCCCTAGTTGTTATTTTATTTTAAATAAATAAATAAATTTACAGCTTTTGAGTACTAAAAGGAGGTCAGAAAGAGGGTGGTGGTGACTTGTAGCACAAAATGATGATGTTCACAAGTGGGCATTGAAAAGCTAAATTCCTTTTAACCTTCTCCATGACAACAAAAAATTAAAGTAGCGAGGAGAAGTTGAGAGGGGAAAATCTCATGATTTCCCTCATATCCCACTATAGCTATTTTGTGTTGGGTATTGCCAGCATTGGCCCCATTTCTTCCACCCCTTTTTCCTGCTTTGGGTGACATGCTAACATGCATGGATGCCTCTTCTTCTCTTTGCTTAGGGTTGTTTCATTTTATTTTTATCCTTTCTTTTTTATATTCACTTTTTCCTTTCTCAAATTATTCCTTTGAAGACTAGTGAAAAGGAGGAGGGTGATTGACGTTTTCAATAATGATTTGTACCAAATTTCAGATGTGCTTTGCAATTTCATAAAAAGGGAGTGGTCAAGCAACCTGGCTTCAATTCCGCGTATGTGAGTTTTTTCCCTTCATCTTCTTAACTTTGACAAATAAAAAAGGTAAGAGCCCTGACCTGACTTTCTCGGAAAGTATTTTTTATTGTTTTTTTTTTCACCACACTGTTTGGTTGATGGTTTAAATGACTAGGCCTGAAAACAAAAAGGCCCAACTCATCTAAATCCACAAAACTTTGGGCTGGAGTATTAGCATTGCTCTTAAAATAGAATTCTATAAGCTCTTTAGATGATGCTCTATTTAAAGGCCTTATCTCTTAATTATTAGACCAATTTAGTTAGTTATTAGATTAAATTGATTAATTTGATCAAATAGTTAAAAGATAGGGCCACATATAAGGGTCTTAAATAATGCCCTTAGTATAGAATGACTCGTTATAATTATACAGAGATGAGTTGTGGGTTAAGCCAGTTAGTCAAAGCAGTGTGTCTATTTCCTTATACTCCTTATAATTAAAATATTCCTTTTTCAAAAAAAAGAAAAAAAAGAAATAGGCAGCTAATAATCCAATTGAAGATTGATTCGCTTAGGTTTGGGTTTAACTTTTAGAGAAAGACCTAAAATTCAAACTATAAACTTTAAAACGGCAATTTGACAATTTCACACTTTAAAGTAGTTAACTATGTCAAAATCATAATATAAAAAACTAAAAACATAGCATGAAACTTGGGTTGCAATCATCTGGAAACAAAATTCTTAAGAACAGTAAGATGATTAGATCTAAGAATAGTTTATTATGTGAATAAATTATAAGAACATATCATATGCTGCATGCAATAATTTTCTTCCATTTACTTTACTAAGCAAGGCTTGGGATCCCGAGTCCAGGTAAGCTCACGGGGAGACCTGGCTTGTCTCTTTGCCTTTGGGCTACTGACGTCAACACTACCAAAAAACCAACAGCTATAAGACACGTGGCTTCTCCTGGAGGCTCCGATCCAAAAATATCCTCAAATCCAACAGATGTCCATTTTTCGGGTAAAAAAATTAAAAAAAAATTGTTAAAAAAATATCAAAACAAATTCATCTCCTTCCAATATTTTTCACTTTCTGTAAATTTAGGCCCAAACACTTTCCACATCACATTTTCTACTATAAAATTCCATTTGTGTGAAAATACAAATGGCCTCTTCCATCGAAGTTGGAGGGTTGTGGACAAATGTTTGAAGAGGTCAAAATCTAGGTGACGAGGTAAAAAAAATTTAAATTTCGTTTTATTCAATTTAATGTCATTTTTATTTATTTATATTTTCTTACATTTCCAATTTCATTTTTTAATAGATTATTCAAGGCAAAACAAAAAAGAGGAAAACCATTACGCATGGCTCCTCAAGTGAACAATACCCGCAGTCAGTTCCAGTAGTGCGTTTCGTGTCGGAAATAATGGCACTATTACATCATCTGAAGGAAAATACTCCCCCACGTCGTGATCCGGTGAAACCTCATCTGCCAATGATTGAGTCGTCCTTGTACTCGATTGTATTGGACTATGAGTACCGGGAGTATTTCAATTGTATGATGAGTGAGTATGTATTTCAATTGTATGATGAGTGAGTAGGTATTTCAACTGTATGATGAGTGAGATGTGAATTTTATAATAAATATAGATACGTGGCAACCGAAAATCTCATCTGAAAATTTTATTTGAAATTTGAGATGTGAATTTTATAATAAATATGGACATGTAGAAATCGAAAATCTTATCCGAAAATTTTATCTGAAATTTGAGATGAGAATTTTATAATAAATAGTGACACGTGGCAACCGAAAATTTTATTTGAAAATTTCATCAAAATTAATCGTTTAAGTATAAAAAATAGAAAATAAACTAAAGTGAATAGTAATTGCCATTGCCTTTGTCCATATGGGTGGAAACAAAATTGCAAGGGTTGCCACTATTTGCCACTATTCAGAATAGTGGCATCCCTTGCTTTGTCTTTACCTTGCCCTTGCCCATAAAGATGGAAGTGCTCTAATAGGAATAGGAAAAAGAAAAAAAGAACATACTGCATGCAGCGAACAACATCATTTTCAGTGTCCGATTATACTTCGTGTTTGTCTATTGATTTTCTATTTATTTGATTCAATTTTTTCTCTTATGGGTCTGAAAACTTTGTACCACATTATATCACACCTTCTATGAATTATAATTGAATTAACACATGAGTTGACTTTGAATATGAGTTGACCCGTGTTTGAAGAGTTGTTTAACTGTGCATGAAGATTGGCTTGATAGTGTACACGGGCATTAATCCTTGGACACAAATATCTGAAGAGTGTCCAAAAAGTGTCCGAGTGTCTAAGTATTCGACACTTCGACACTCGGATTTAGTGGAGTGTCGGATGCAACATAGATCACACCACCTCCCTCTCCCGCCAAGTTCCCGTTACCTCCATTTTATAATATTATTCTCCCTCCTTCCTAGGGTTTCCAATTTCCCAATGTCGCAGACCCTTTTCAACAAGGGAGACCAAGTGGAAGTCACAAGGCCAGGCCATGGCTCCACTGGGCCCTACTACCCAGCCATGGTGCTCCGTCCTGTATTTAAGGACAAGGCGCACATGTTGGTCCAGCACCAAACGCTAACCAACCCCAACGCCGACGGCTCAAAAACCCTAATCGAGATTGTCGAATTGCGCAATGCCAGGCTAGTGCCGCCCAGAGAGCTCTACCAGTTCTTTAAAGTCGGTGACGACGTCGACGCCTACAGAGATAAAGGGTGGTCTCGCGGGACTGTCAGGGATATTTTGGAGAATTCCAAGTACTTGGTTGCGTTCCAGGGTCAAGAATTTCAGTGTCAGCAGTTTAATTTGAGGCTGCATAGAGAGTGGGAAGATGACTCTTGGGTCCCTCATTTTCAAGAAGAGGTTTATTTATTTATTTATTTTATAAAAAATTTAAACTTGTTTTCTATGTTCTTGCTTGATGGGTTCTTGTTTTTTTTTTTTCCTGGTGAAACTTTGGTGCTTTTAGTTTTATGTTTGTGCTTCTGGTGCTAGGTTTTAATTTATTTATGAAAATTTTGAAGTTCACTCTGAAATTGATGCGTTTCAAGTCTATTTTAATTTCCTTTTTATATCCTTACGGTGTTTTCTGGTAGATAGAAAAGCTATAATAAGAGTGCAATGACATTATATAATTTGTTATATGTGTATGTAGATTCTTGCTGCAAGTGGTTGTGATTAACATTCAATTATTATATTGTATATATATTTTCAAGCAAATATGTCTCAGGCAGGCAACTAAGGAAAATGGTTTGAAATCATAAGTCAATTTTAAATTGCACATGTTGTCAGCTGTTATGCTTTGCTTTGTTTCTTGATGTTTGTGCAACTATGTAAAGTGGCTTATGGTATTTGATTTCTGATATTGACGTTATGGTAATTCACTGGTTGCTAATGCCTGCCATGTGTGTATGGTCTAGTTATGCATTTCTGTGTGATCGTTCTTCTATAATTTTCTTGGTTTCGAATGTCTACTCAGTTTGTGAAATCTTGAGCTGCAGAAAACGTCACCGGTGAAGTCCAGAAAGTTGGTATTGAAACTTAAGTGCAGCAACAGAACATCGGGGGCAAGCTTCGAAAATGGGACTGTGGTGGAGGTTAGCAGTGATGAGGAAGGTTACGAGGGTGCTTGGTACACTGCTAAAATAATTGACCATATAGGAAGCGACAAGTTTCTGGTGGAATATGAGCACCTGGTAACCGATGATGGAACAGAGCTCTTGAGAGAAGAAACATGTGCAAGTTATATTAGACCTTGCCCCCCTCGGCTTCCACCAGTTGCTCAGTTCAAAGTGCTCCAGCAAGTCGATACTTTGTACAATGATGGATGGTGGAAGGGTACCATTTCCAAAGTTCTAAGTGGCTCAAAGTATGTTGTCTACTTCAGCTCCACAAATGAGGAATTAGAGTTTAAACATTCCAATTTGAGGCCTCATCAGGACTGGATTAATGGACGATGGATCCATGGTTACATGGTATGACTTAAAGCTGTTTATTGTCCATGTCAAAATCATGAAGCAATGTTTTTGACTTTCTTTTTCTTTTTTGTTTTGTTTTTTCTTTTTGTGTGTGTTTGCTTGAGATTATCAAAAAATGAGAAAGCATTACTTATGGGAGGCTTTATGAAAACCAAGAAGCTATATTATTGAGGATCTCTAATTAATTGCTGCATATTTTTGTTTGGTGCAGGTCAATATATACGGATATGATCACAAAGAGTTTGCTGACAAAAGGAAATAGATAAATAAGCAAAGGAGGCATCTCGACTATGTTGCTTTTTCCAATATGTTAATAATGTATAAAGTAGGTTTAGGGCCAGTAACAACTGTTGTATGAGGATATTCTGGAGGGTACGTTATGCCACTGAATTTATCAAATTTAATGGTCCTCCATCATGATCACGAAATTCATTATTTGGTTGAAAACCAGCACTAATTCTTGAAAATGCAGGAAAATTCTCGTGAGGCGGTACCTACATCAGTAAATTTCAACAGTAGATGCATAGCTGAAAGAAACTATGCCAAAGTTCAGTAGGGCAACAGAGGTAGAGGTCAATAGTGATGAAGGTTGTTTTCTTTTACACATTTCAGGCATATTTGAATCTATAATTGATCTTGTCACAAGTCTTATGTGCTTGACTGATTGTAACCCCTGGATAGTACCAAAGTTCCCCATTCAGGATAATCTCAGTTCAGCATCATGTAATCATTTCTAGCAGTTTCTTTACATCATTTAGGCATTGTTGTTCTGGATCTGGACTTCCCTCTCTGATATTATCTCCTGTGACGAAATCTATTCTGTGGAGAAATGACCATCTGTAACGATCAAGGATTTGAAGTAAATCGTTATAACTTCTTATTCTTCTGTTCTTTCTTAGTAGTGGACGTCCTTATATATAAGATAGTATCATATGTTGCTTAAGGTTCCTCAGGCAACCTAAAGTTGTTCTGTAATCTTGAAGTCCTTAACATCTACCAATATCCTTGTTATAATTTTTGTCTTTGTACAAGTCTCATAAGGAACATTTTACCTCCATGCTAATGGCAAGAATATGAAGGTTGCCTCCTTCTTTATTGAATAAAAAGAATACGAACTCAACAAAAAATAATAATTGGGAAATGTTGAGTACTCGGAACATACAAAAATGTCTTCATTTCCTTATTTTCTGTCTTTTAACTTCCAACAAATAAAGAAGTTTTTATTTTTTGTTGGAGCGAAAAAAGAAGTTGGGTTTCAAATTCAGTGACTTTATGTAATATCCACTTGGGTTCAGCCTGCTATGCGCGGATGTAGCCCATTGTCATTGGGCAACTTGTTAAGAGCCCACCAAGCCTAAATTAGATTGCCACCGTTTATAAAACTTCATCCTGGCGCATGTGCTTGCTTTGTCCACGGATCTACTTCTCTCTTTCTGGATTGAATTCTATGGACAATCCTTATTTTCTTCCAATCCCATTTTATAATAATATTCCCCAAACTAAGATCAAAGATGCTCCCTCCTCCTTTCTGAAGGTAAAAGTGGTGAACTTTGAAACTCAGAAGTGAAAGCCCACTTCATCTCATTGCATCAAACGCAATTTGATCAAATACCATCTCGAAATCACCATCTGGTAAGAAAATTCCATACCCTTTTCATGATTTAGGTAACTGGGTAATCTGAATTTTGTTCATGTTTATTGGAATTTGGTAATGAATTCCCAAAGATGTAGTTTTTTTCCGGACGAAGTTGTCCTTCAAATTCTTTCAAGACTCCCCATTAAGTCACTTTTCAGGAGCAAAACTGTTTGTAAACTTTGGTATAGATTGGTTTCTGATAAGTATTTCATTCATCTGTACAATGAAGTGTCTGCTAAGAACCCCATGCTATTGGTTGAGGTTTCTGATTCATTGGGATCAAGATCAAATCTGATTGTTGTTGACAATCAGAGGGGTGTTTCTGAATTTTCCTTAGATTTATTGAAAGACAGAGTTAAGGTTAGAGCCTCATGTAATGGTCTGTTGTGTTGCTCTAGCATACCTGATAAGGGTGTTTACTATGTATGCAATCCTATGACCCGTGAGTTCAAGTTGCTTCCAAAGAGTAGGGAAAGGCATGTGACTCGATTTTACCCTGATGGTGAGGCCACTCTAGTGGGATTGGCCTGCAATTTATCCACCCAGAAGTTTAATGTTGTTTTAGCCGGTTATCACCGTACTTTTGGTCATAGGCCGGATGGGACTTTTATTTGTATGGTATATGATTCTGAGTCAAACAAATGGAGGAAGTTCGTTTCGTTTCAGGATGATCAGTTCACCCATATGAACAAGAATCAAGTTGTGTATGTAAATGGTGCTCTTCATTGGTTGACAGGCAGTTGTTCTTGTATTCTTGTGCTTGATTTGGATTATGACATTTGGAGGAAGATGTCGTTGCCCGAACAAGTGAGTTGCGGGTCTGGAAATAGGTTTTATTTGTTAGAGTCCGATGGTTGCTTGTCTGTGGTCCAGATTTCGGATGCTTGGATGAGAATTTGGGTGTTGAGAGAATATGAGAGAGAGGAATGGCATTTGGTGAATACAGTGAGTCTTAGATGTATCAAAGGACTTGTGCCAGGCATATTCCCCATATGTCAAACTGGTGAATATGTTTTCCTAGCAACCCATAAGCAGATTTTGGTGTTTTATCGCAAGACTCGTGTGTGGAAGGAGATGTACTCTGTGAAGAACAGCTCTACACTCCCATTGTGGTACTCGGCACATGCATTTCGGAGCACGATTTTTTCCTGTCGTTAAGACGTGGACTGCATGTAATGAACTTGTGTACATAAATTTCCTATGTCAAGTATCTCTATTCGTTTGGCCGATTGTTGTTTGTCAACAGTTATCAACATTTGACTTATGAAATGTAAATTATGTTCTTATGTGTTTGGCTTTGGCTTACTCTTTTACTTTACATCCTTTGTGTTCTTCAACTATTTTTAGCCTATGCATCTTCATGTTGTGCTGGAATGTTGGGCCTTATCATAATTATTTCTTGCCCATATTTCTGTAACGAAAACTATTTAAGACTCGATGATTCATGAAGATATGAATGGATTTTTTCAGGATGAAGTTGTTCATCAAATTCTGGCATGATTGCCTGTTTAGATATGGCTATAGTTGAAAACTTTATCCTTCAGCATTCTTCTGGATATTTGACTTGGTCTTTGTGTCACAGAGATTTTGACATCTTCTCTGGATATTTGAGTGCAGCAACTGTTGGGAGCACGAATTTGGTGTTTCACTTTCTCCAAACTCTGTTTTTTGGACTAACTAGCTTAATGATAGCTCTCTTTCGTGTGTTGAAACATGCCCTATCTTTGAATCCCCCTTGCTAAACAAAAATAAAAATAATAAGAAAAACTCTCTTTTTCGTACATCTATTTAAGATGAGTATGTGCAAGCAATTGTATTGAGGAAGGTTATTGCGATTTACTATTTTGTTAATCAATTGTGATCCAAAAATCAGAAGAACAATTTTTAAGTCGAGGAAGACAAGTTTAACCCTAAGTCTTAAACAACTTTTGATTATATCATGTTTGGCGCTATATAAATTTTGTTCTGATTGCGACCATAACCACCACCACCATCCCTCTGAGAGGGGCGCCCTAGTTAAGGAAAACTGGAATGCAACTCACCTTGACTGTATGTGTGTCCTAGTTAAAATAGGGCGTTACACACACGGCTATGATGCATGTAACGTCTTTTAGAGAGTTGTGTTATTTATCATTCAAGGTAATTTATAAAAAGTAAAAGTGTAATTAGAATTAGATAATAATAGAAAGTGTAAATAGAAGAGAGGTATCCTCTCCCGTTGGGAAAAAAAGAAAGTAAAAAAGAAGCAGCAGAGTAATCAAAATGTACATGAAAATTATTGATTTATTGACTGTCAAAGAAAACTAAGGGTGCGTTTGGTATCCTATTCAAATAGGGAATTCAAAAATTTTAGGGCCTATCTGGTAACGTTTTCGGAGAGTATTTTCTGAGAATATTTTCAGAAAATGAAAACAAGAAAATAAATTTGCATTTTCAAGAAATGAAAATGCATCTGGTAGATTAATTATAAAACAAAAAAATGAAAATGTGTTTGGTAGTACAATTGTTTTTCATGTGTATTTTTGATAATTTCAGTTCTAATTTTTTTAAAAAAAATTCTGATCTTTTTAGAGGCTAAAATTATTATAAACAATGAAAAAAAATTAAAGCTAAAAAACTATCTTATCTCCTTTCTTTTTTCTTTCGTTTTTCTTATTTTTCTCCTTCTCGCTTTTTCCTCCTCTTTTCTTCTTCTTTTCCTTCGGCTGTTTCTTTTCTCTCTTTTTCTTCCTCATTCTTCTTCCTTTCCTTCCCAAGGCTGTTTCTTTTTTCTCCTTTTCTTCCTCTTTTCTTCTTCCTTTCCTTCCTAGGCCACACCCACTCCTCATTCCTTCCATGGCATGAATCCCATATACCCACCCATCTCTCTCTCTCTCTCTCTCTCTCTCTCTCTCTCTCTCTCTCTCTCTCTCTCTCTCTCTCTCTAGTTCCACTAATTAATGGTTGTAGTGGTTTGATTGGGTGATGATGGTGGTTGAGCTGGGTATGTGGTAGTTCTTCTTCCTGTCTATGTTTTTCTTTTCTTTTCTTCTTCCTCTCTATTTTTTTTATCTTAGTTTGCATATTTGTGTTATTTTGGGTTGGAGAAGATGAGTTTTGTTCCTGTTGGTGGGTTTATCGGTTGTCAGAAGAAGCAGAGAAGAATTTTGGTTTTTGGTCTGATAGGAAGAGAAGATTGAGCATAAGCAGTGTGTTTTGAGCATTTGTTTTCTGGGAGAATAAAAACATCTTTTTTCTGTTTTGTAGAAGTAAACGTGAAGTTGGTCTCATTTTATGAAAATATTTTCAATGTTTTCTATTTTTGCCTACCGAACACGTTTTTGCTTTGTTTCTGTTTTTTGAAAATGAAAATGGGCCTCTAAGACCAACTCCAGCGGCACAGCCCAGCCCGAGGCTAGGAGAGAAAAAAAAAAAAAGGTGTTCCAGCGTGCAGCCCAGGCCCGAGCGCAAGGTGGGACCCAGCAACCTGGGCTGGCCCGAGGGCAAGGTTGGCCCGAGCTCCAGCCCTCGTTTTGGTGCTGACGTCATCGCTACAGTGCCGCTACAGTGCCGCAGTGCTACAGTGATGCTACAGTGTCTGGCGCTACAGTACACTAAAAGTCCACGTGCCGCACTCTGGGCTCTCCGATCAGATTTTTTTCTCCAATCCAACGGCAGTCAATTTTTGTGCAATAAAAAAAATGAAAAAAATTGAATTTTTTTTTAAAAAAAAACCAAAAAAATACTCTTTTTTTTTTTTCTATAAAAACCAAAATTTTATCCGATTGAGATATGAATTTTATAATAAATATTGATATGTACGAACCCAAAAATATTATCCGAAAATATTATCTAAATTAATTATTTTTATTAAAAAATTTGTGAAAAAAACAAAAAAATGAATAGTAATTGCCCTTAGCCATGGCAATGGGTGGAAACACAAAATACTATTTGTAAGGGCAGCCACTATTCACGTGAATAGTGGCTGCCCTAACTCCACCCTTGCCATGGCTAAGGGCAAATGGGTGGAGTTGCTCTAAAACGTAAACGAACGGGGCCTTAATTTTTCTTAAAAACAAGGAGTTCTTAAATTTATTTTTAAGATTCAAAAACTTGTTTGGTATGCAATTTGAAAACTGTTTTCAAATCTTAGAAATTTGAGAATTTGTGGATTGTTAGAAAAATTGGGGTGTTTTTTAGTTGTTCTTGAGTTTGAGTTTTAAAAAATAGCTGTTTTTAAGTTTAAAAAGTTGTATTCAAGTTGAATATCAAACAAGCTCTAATAGACTCAGACTCAAGAAAAAAAAAAAAAAAAAGGACACATGGGATTTCGAGGCCTGATGACAACTATAATCTGCGGCCCGGCCAAGCCCAATCCGGATTTGGAATAAGGAATTCCAGTCGGCCAAACAGACCTACATTCAACGTCTTGGATGAGGCACACAGAAAACTCCTTCGGCTTTAGAGCTTCATGAGTGTTTCTCTGTCTTTTTGCAGACCCAAAAACTCTGACATGTGTATTACATGCTGATGGTCAGCTCCTTCATTTCCAGAAGAACCCAATTGGTCAAGCCTGCCACTTTCATATCCTTTGGCTTCACTTTATTATCTCACTAATCCCTTTGTGTGCCTCTCTCTTTCATACAAAGAAATCTCTTCTTGCTCCAGGTTTGTCCGTACAAAAATCTTAATGTTAAATACTTATCTACCAGTGATTATAATTTGTGGGTTCTCCTCGATTTCATTGTTTTCATCGAATTTTATTTGCTATGTTGCGTTGCTGAATAGTTGGAAATGGGTTTTTATTCTTTCTTCTTTTTTTCAGATATTTGGGGCTTTAAATCTCAAATGGGGTTTTTCATTTTTCTCTTTTAACTCAATTCATGGATGATAACCATGGTGTTTATAATTCAGTGTAATACATATTTCTTCGCAAGAATATTTTTTTTGGGTTCTTTTTGTTTCTTGCGAAATGAACAATGTAAGTCTCAGAAACTATTTTTGTGGGTTTATTTTGCGTGAGCTTTTGGATATTTGTTGGCTTGAAATTCTTGAGTTTTTCTTATTGCTTCAGCAGTTATGCAGGTTACCCCAATACTGATATGGTTTCCATAACCAATCTATAGTGATCCTTTTTGCATGAGGGTTGCATACTGTGTTATTACTACTTCTACTCTTTAGTAGAACTCCAACTCTAATTGAAGGCCCTATTATCATCAAATGTGGGAAGCTTAGATCTTTACTGATATATGACTGTCATTACCATTTTTCAGTTTGATAATTAATTTATAAAAACAAATCCAAGTTTTATTTATTTAAATGATGTTTTGTAGTTCTATACAAAACCTTGATTTTATGTATATATGCATCCTTGTAATTGTATTTATTTTTTAATCGCAGATTGTATTTCTCACATGGAATCTAGCATCCATGACATCACTGCTTTGAATCAACTATGATCGTTTAGCTTGACTTCTTTTTAAAACAGTACGTCAAGGCCTTTTACCTTATGGCTCGGAAGGGTAATCAACAAAAGAATGGGGTAGATCGCCAGACATCGAAGCACAAAAAGAAGGGTACAGATTCAGGGTGTACACTAGCGGAAACAAAAGGACAAGGGAAAGCAAGTGAGGTGAAAGTGTTCCCGGGAGAAGAACTACCAAATGGTGACCAGCCAAGCAGTCCTCTTTCAGCCAGTGGGAGTAAAACCAATCATCCTGGAGATGAGAATAAAAGCAAACAAAAATCTGGAAAGCTTTTGAGGAAAGATAAGCAAGGTATGGATGCAACGTGGGGTCCAGAGGAGGCAATGTCTTTAGGGAGTGATTCAGGAGATTGCAATGGAAACAATGAAGCTCCAAGTACTAGAGAAGAAAATGGGTCATTACCTCGGAGTGACTTACGCCGTAAACATACAAAAAGAAAATTTGGGTCCTCCCTGAAACGGTGGCATATGAAAACTTTGCTGAGTCGGGTAGAGTTTTCAGATAGCCTATTGGTTAGAAACTTGAAGGCATCAACATTGTCCTTCTTGAAGGTGGCTAGTGAATGGCTGCAGAGGCACGAGCCTATGTTTCTTACCGTCAAAAGTAACATACTGAATGCTCGCGATTATGTCAATACAAAGTTTGAGCAGGCATATCCCATTGTTCTGAAGTGGCTTATGCAGTTTGGGAGTATATTGTTTCTTTTATCAATGGCTTGGTTGGATTGTACCGTAAGGGGCATCGATAGCCTAGTCCGGATGGGGACAACATCCTTCTTTTCCGTTATATGGTGCAGCATTCTCTCAGTAGTTGCTATGGTTGGGATGTTTAAGTTTCTGATTGTGTTGGTAAGCCCTAGTACTGCTAAGTTGCTGCTGACAACTGACTTCATTATAACCAGAAACTTTTTATACTTGTTTTTTTTTTTTTTTCTTTTCATTATTGTAATTGGGATTATTCTTACTTATTTCTTTCAACAAAATGCACCCGTGTCTGGTCCCTTGTCCTTTTACACCTATTTGGTTCTTTCTGTTTGCTTATGACTTGTTGAGCATCCAGACTTTCTGAATGTTCCTTTTGGAATAATTATTTTCTGCAAAGGGTGCATTGATGATTGAGGTTAAGATGATCTGTTAAGTTTTGTGTTAATATGCTCTCATAACTATTGTAAATACATAGGTCTTCGCTGCTCTGATTGGACTTTTCATTGGCTTCATGCTTTCGATTTTGGTGGTTGCTATTTCTGGAGCTATTTTCCTGTGGTTCTATGGAAGCTTTTGGACAACAGCACTTGTAATCTTCTTGGCAGGTGATTCTTTTACCCTCTTACAACTGCAGATCATCTATTGCAATTATGCATACTTCCTCATTACAGCTTGCTGAGCTTTAACATTCTTCAACATTCAGGTTTGGCATTCACACTGAGCCATGAGCGTGTTGCCCTGTTTGTCGCCACTGTTTATTCCATTTATTGTGCTTGGACATATGTTGGATGGCTTGGTTTGCTTATAGGGTTGAATTTATCTTTTATCTCAAGTGATTGTCTGATATATTTCTTAAAGAACAATGTAAATCAGCAGAGAAGACCCACCGGATTCCCTGAACAAGCATCTGGAATGCAAGGTCAACCAGGCTTTTTTAATGATGAGCAGGAGCATGCTTCATCCTCTGAAAATGGGCCATGGTTTTCTGCTGATCGTAGCCCTGGAGTACCTTCAACCAGTGGGGCTGATTCTGAGATAACCTCTGAAGATGAAGTAGTTCGGCTGCTAAACTGTACTGATCACTATTCAGTGTTGGGATTGTCCCGGTTTGAGAATATAGATGTTTCTTTACTGAAGCGGGAGTATAGGAAAAAGGTATGTGCCATTTTTTGTTTGCTATAATTGGCATGAAAAGGGATATTTTCTAACTTATTTGTAATTTCTTGTTATGTTATTCTCTTCGAAGTTTCAAGATCTGTATGGCCAAGGCTGAGATCTAATTTTATTTTCGTTATATTAAATGATGACTTTTCTCTTTCCTGAGATTGGTTTATTTATATAGAACTACTGTTTCTGGATAACATGTTATATAATATGTTAAAATACTTTCTTTGAATGAGGTTGTTATATTTCTTATCAGGCAATGTTGGTCCATCCTGATAAAAATATGGGAAATGAAAAGGCTGCTGAAGCTTTCAAGAAACTTCAGAATGCATATGAGGTGATCTTTTGATACCCGTCGAGATTTTTTCTATGATCTATTTGATTTTTCATTCTGATTGTACCATTTGCCTTTTTTGTTTTTATCTTTTCTAGGTTTTACTTGATTCATTGAAGCGAAAAGCATATGATGACGAATTAAGGAGAGAGGAACTGCTGAACATTTTCCGTAGATTTCAAAGTGCTTCACAAAAGGTAATATACATCCTTTTTGTATGCATTGTTGTAATTGGTGTGAGAAAATGAAATCTGCTGACCAATCTCTTCAATAACCATGAGGATTAAGGTTGAAAGTGACACGTGTCAGCTGGTTCCCCCAAATCCAAGGGGGTCCTTCCTTTCAACTTTGTCATTAACTTGGAATTGTTCGTAGAAAGTCGTGTAATTTTGGTCCCATCCCATAGATGTGGCTTCTGCCAGGAATTATATGCTCGTTTTAACTCAATATAATTCTGAGGGCTGTAAATCATTACTCGTTCTAAGTTTGTTTACATATCCACCTTACCTAAGCTTTTACTGCAATGTGTTTACCTAAGCTTTTACTGCAATGTGTTTCCTAGAATGGAGGACATGGTGTCTTTCCTTCTGGATTTGCACACCCGGAAGCTGATGGTGAGGACCCATTTGGAGATTCTAGGCGGATCGCCTGCAATAAGTGTGGCAACTTTCATGTCTGGGTACTCACTAGGAAGTCAAAATCTCAAGCGCGATGGTGTCAGGTTGTCATTTACCTTTACAGCATTTAATGATGTTTTCTGAGTTTGCATTCATCAAATCCTCCTTAAGCATGATGCTCCTTTTTCATAAAGATGAGAGATTTTGCGCCTGGTTCTGATGTTTTCTTTGTGGAATTTCTCTTTTGAAAGGATTGCAAGGATTTGCATCAAGCAAAAGATGGTGATGGGTGGGTTGAACAATCTTCCCAACCCTTCTTCTTTGGATTTTTGCAGAAGGTATGTGTATTTATATATGTTGGAGAAAGCTTGTTATATATGTGCATTTGGATTGTCTGCTCTTACTAAGTTGTCATCTTCATGTGCTATTATGATTCATTGTTTGCTAGTGGGAAAAAAAAAAAAATTAACCCTTTAAGAAAATGATAATGAATTGTTACGATTATTGTCCATTAGTATCTGAAATACATCTAATACCAGATAATCCTTTTTGAATAATGTTGCACGTGCAGGTAGATGTTCCATCCGCATTTGTTTGTGCAGATAGCAAGATATATAATGCTACCGAGTGGTATATATGCCAGGTAATTCAATTTTAACTTTTTTCTTCATTAGTTTTTCATTGATGTCTTTTCTCCTTTTTCAAAAACACTCATGCCTGCTCCACACCCACACAAAGTTCTTGTCATGTTGAAAGAAAATGTACATGAAGCTAATTTTTGTTGCAGGGAATGAGATGTCCAGCCAACACTCACAAGCCAAGTTTTCATGTGAACACTAGTGTGACCTCCAAGCATAATACTGGAAAGGGAGCAAGTTCAGGACAAAGAGGAGGCCGGATGCCGGCATCCATGGAAGAGAACATGACAGAGGAAGAATTCTTTGAGTGGTTACAGAATGCAGTGCAAACAGGCATGTTTGAAAATTTTAGTGCCGGCGCCTCCACTGAGAGCCCATCTGCCAAATCTGGAAATGGTACCACCAAGAGTAGTAGTGGCAGCAACAGTGGCAGTGCTAACAAGAGGAAGAAAAAGGGAAAGAAGCAATGGTGAGTATCCAAGTTGTTCCCATTGTTTCTCACTAATCTTTGTAAGCATTAGTGAATCTGATAAAAACATATGTTTCAATGTTGGCCTATTGTCTTTTTTCAGAAAAAAGAAGGCCTGAGGAAAGTTTGACTTCATTAATCATAAGTATAGAATCCCCCATTAGCCTGCATACTACAGAGTTTGTATATCGTTTCATCATTCTCAATCGTCTTAGAATTAACTGTGGACCGCTATACCCATTCAAAATAGATTGCCAGAAGTTTAGGCAGTTACATTTGCGCAGCGGAGCAAGGCAATAATGTTCTTGCACACTGCCTATATTTTGCATTTGGTATGTGGAGGGATCTGAATTGGTTGGAAGGGTTGGACGCATGGAATGATGATCGAGAAAGAATGACGTTAGACAATGCATTGTTGTTATGTTCATGGAAATGGATGGATATATGAAGCCAACTTATTTTTATGAAACTTGATCTGATGGTTAGCCTTTATCTCATCAGATAAAACCCTGATGAATACAACCCACTTCAAAATCCAAAATCCATTAAAACAAGATGATTATATCTTTGAACTTGTAGTGTGGAATGTTTTTCCAATCTCCAATGGCTCAATTTGAGTTTGATTCTCTGCAGGGCACCTAATTAAAGCGAGGAAAGTGACAATGGGAGTTGTGTCAATTCTTAGTCAATTTTAATGAGATTTTCTATTTAAACCCCGCACTTCTTGTTGTTCATCCCAATACTTAATCATTAACCTGTAAGTTTTATTATTGTGTAAAAAGACAAAAAAGGTCATCTAACTTAATACTTAACCCTACCTAGTACATCTATACACACATTCTATCACTCTCCATATTAAGTTTTAGAATGACCTATGCAAGAAGCACAATTTGCCTTACAAGCGTTTGTCCTTTTGGGATGCCAATGTAACCACTATTAGGCTTCTAAAGTCTTGCTGCCCGGAAGGCTTGGGACATGGATCTTCCAATCCCGAAGAACTTGGCCTTGGAAGCTGTTAATACCCATGGCTGAGATTTATTGACGCTCATCAATATATTGCCCCCACATTACCTTTATCTGTTTATAAGTTTGGGCATCTAGGATGGAGATAAATTTTTCAGCAGGTTTTTCAATTGCTATTTGATATTTTTTTTTGGCACTCCCTTCGACGGTATTGGATTTATACATGTTTCTCTGTTTAGACCTCCATAACAAATTACAATTTCTCATATGATCTAATCACATGATAAAAACAGCTTGTGAAAACAACAATTTCATGTATACCACAAATATTGTTTAATGATTTAAGTATTAGGCTAAACAAATAAAATTCTGGGGTTTAAATAGAAAATTTCTTTTATTTCTTATTTTTTCAGCTTGTGGTGTATTTAAAGGTAGTTTGGGAAGATAGTGACATTTTCTTAGAAATTTTGAAAATATAAATATGCGGTAAAATAAATTTGCGATAAAGTAAAGGTGCATGTATGGGTAATAAACCTACACCATACAGTAAATAAATGTGGGGTTAAAACCACCACCGAATAAAATAAGAAAAAAGTTAGTATTAGTAACGGTCTCCCACTGATAATATGTTTAGTATTACCAAGGGTCCATGTGGTTAGTAGTATAGATAATAGTGCAGCACAAAAATTATACCTGAGAGCTTCTCGTGCTGATAACGTGTTATAAAAATAACCTGAAATATGTACGAATATTGAGCTGCACGAAAAGTAGATGAGACACAGCATTTAACGAGGTTCGGCTATGCCTACGTCCTCGGAGAGCAACAGCAGTAACTTTTTCACTATATGAAATAATAGGGCTACAACTTTAGAGTTTACAATATGTGAGGCTCACTGAATTTTCTCTCTCTTTCTTCTTCTATCTTTTCTTTCTTCTTTTTCTCTTCTTTTCTTTCTTCTTTTCTCTTCTTCTTCTCTCTTCTTTTTCTCTTCTCCCCTTTCTTTCTTTTCTCCGTTGGTCACACTCCCTTTTACAATTGGTATGCCTATTTATAGGCTAATGTTTAGGCAAAATACAGGGAAGGGAAGGTTCCTGGAAGATGCAAGGAAACTTCCTGAATTGATAAATACAGGGAAGGAAAGTTCCTGGAAGATGCAAGGAAACTTCCTGAATTGATAAATACAGGGAAGGGAAAGTTCCTGGAAGATGCAAGGAAACTTCCTCTGTGGGCTCCACCTTCAAACTTTTACAACAATTATGTGTTTTTTTGGGTCAATAGGATTATGTCATTTTCGTATTCATGTTAAGTGTCACTCAACCTTTTTTTCGTATTTTTGAGGAATAAGTAAAAAATCAATCTTTGTTGTAAATGCATGAGTTGGTGGATGACCACCATACCTCTTAATATTCCACTGTTGGATTTTATGTAACCTATGCACTAAGTATTTGTAATTAGTACTTGTAACCTATAGGTATATTGTAAATGATGGTATTCAATCTTCTATCTTGTAAGCCTACAAAATAGGTGGTTCTACCAAAGATTAAGAGATGAATAAACATGGTGAAGCTTTATCTTTAGCATATCACTTCTCTCTACATTTTCTCCCTCTAGTTTTATAACACGTTATCAGCACGACATTGCTCTTGGTATGTTTTCTTTCTCTGAATTTTCTTTCTTCTTATATGAGCTAGAGTCATCACATGGTATAGAGTTTCTTTGTACTCACCATCAGACTTCATCATGCTTGTTTAAGAAAAAAAATTCTTATTCTTATTACACATGAATATAATGCCATGTTTTTATTTTTATTTGTTTGTTTATTTAATTTTAAGTATGATCTTAATTATTATGATGAGTTTGAATTATACAAAAGATCAGGGGCCCGAAGTTCCGTGATCCTCATCATATAACTAGATTAGGATATAGAGTCCTTTTGATTGAATCAGAACCTGAAGTTCTTTGATTCCAAATAATTGAGGGCGTGAAGTTCCGCGAATTTAAAGAGCACATAAGGACATAAAACTCCTCGATTTTGTATTAATCAAAATCAGAATTCCATGAGGCCTACATATGTCAAGAACTTGAACCAGAAGTTTCGAGTGCATATACATCGATTTGAGTATGAAGTTCAAAGCACAACTATTAATTCAATTTATTTAGATCTACGTATTCGTACCTGAAGTTTCGAATATATATTGATATGAACCTGAAGTTCATAGTTTTTCATGGATCTTAATACTATATATGAACTTGAAGTTCATTACTTATTTGTGCCTATATGAACCTGAATTGGTTGGAAATCCAATTCTTAAACTTGTAGTTTTATCTACATATTGAATCCACATTAATATTGGATTATCTTGGAATTTCATAATCTTTAATTGATTTATTTTATTCCTTGTTTATACCACTTTACTTATTTTATTATATTTTATTTTATTTATGTTAGGTTATTAATTAATTTCGTTTTACAATGGTAATGTTTTGTATTACCGCCCCAATATTGATAGCCAGAGGCGTCTATTAGAGAAACTTCCTACTTTCTTTTATGGGTAGGAAGTTTATGATGTTATGAACCAAAAGTTCTTGAGGCCCCAATATTACACAACTATTATAGTTGAAGATTATGATGTCATGAACTAGAAGTTCATTGACCGAATAACTTTTATGTTGTGACATGACTATCTTGGCAATCCATGTCCCACAATGATGCATAAGATTTTTATAAATTTGTAAGGACATCGTTTAAAGACTCAAATTATTGTCTTGTCCAACAATATTATTACAAAGAACGCTGACAAATAAAAGTTGTCATAAGATCATCTCAGTCAAAAATTGACTTTGAGCCATCTTTCCTAAAATAATTCAAGGGGATATTTGTGAGCCTATACAACATCTAATTATGGATCACTTCACCAGTTTTACTGAATGTGCCTACTAAAATGGTCACATATTTGATAACGACTGTGAGTTTATTTTCCTACATTTTGAGACAATTTTCCCGCCGTTAGGGGGAGAAATGACAATTCCTAAAGAACGTCGTGAAATAGTGTTGAATCAATTCGCTTTTGTCTCATCAAGATAATGCATATATAAGTTGTACATATGCTAACATGGATTGATATTCTCGTATCACAATCCATTAACATGGTGACTATATATATAATGCATGCCTGAAGCATGTCAGAAATATAGGTTCTAAAAACTTAACTCCCTAGAAGTGGAGATTATTTGAAAAATTCAAGCCCTATAAAAAAATAACGCTCTATAGGAGGTTATGATCCACATATTCTAAATAATTCATTGTAAAAGAGGTCTTTGTCCCATGAGTGACAACATAAGCCCCTGAAGAGGCATTGATACCCCAAAGCAATGAGATGATTATAAATTATGCATGCGCATGCACATAAGAATTGTGGGATCACAAATTGATGATACATTTGGTTTATTAGTAGCTACTACAATCATCAAGGGCTATGATTATATTAAATCACGTTTCATGAATGTTGACAAGTTAAGTGATTGGCCAAAAATGGAAATAGGCAATTCCATTTATCACTAAATAAGAAGAGTTGGATATTGAACCTATAACTCAAACACCAAATTACAAATACTCAGTATGAAGGTTACGAATTGGTGTTTGTGAAGTGAAATAAGATCACTAATATGACATAAGGTTTCCTGGGAGAGACATGTGGTTTTAGTCTCCAATCTTATCGTAAATGCATCCACATTTCTATAAGTGCGGTTGTTACTTTAACGCAAAACTTATAGTATGTGTTAAATGCATATTTATTAAGACTATATGGTACATGGAAATCCTCAAAGCTCATGAAATATTTGAGATTCAGAAGAAAGTTTCACTCTTTTTCCATTCGCTTTGGTTTTGTCCCACTGGGTTTTCCAAGCAAGGTTTTTAATGAGGAAACAATGTCATTGTATGGTGGACATCCAAGGGGGAGTGTTGTAAATGCATGAGTTGGTGGATGACCACCATACCTCTTAATATTCCACCGTTGGATTTTATGTAACCTATGCACTAAGTATTTGTAATTAGTACTTGTAACCTATAGGTATATTGTAAATGATGGTATTCAATCTTCTATCTTGTAAGCCTATAAATAGGTGGTTCTACCAAAGATTAAGAGATGAATAAACATGGTGAAGCTTTATCTTTAGCATATCACTTCTCTCTACATTTTCTCCCTCTAGTTTTATAACAATCTTAACCTATTTACGAGCTTTGTCTTTGATTTGTTTCATGTCTAAAATTATCATCCTTGTACATATTTGTCAAGAAGGAGAAAGACCCTCTGCATGTCAAATGCAAGGGTAAGGTGCTGTTTTAGCCTCTTAAAATGGTACAATTCACAAAATCTAGTTTTTTAAATTTTTTGTGGTTGGTGATGTGAGAATGTGAAGATAAAGAGTCCCACATTGGAAAGTTAATAAACCTAGAAAGGGCTTATAAGGAGTTGGGTTACTCACCCCATTTCCAATTGATTTTGGAGTGAAACCTCAACTTCTTCATGGTATCAGAGGTGGTTAGCCAACGTGTGAAAGCCCAACGGCCACACGTGCTCCATGTCACCCAATATGTGTTGTCCACGTGTTAGGCTTGAAAATTCGTCACACGTGCGGGGGCATGTGAGAATGTGAAGGTAAAGAGTCCCACATTGGAAAGTTAAGAAACCTAGCAAGGACTTATAAGGAGTTGGGTTACTCCCCCCATTGCCAATTGGTTTTGGAGTGAAACCTCAACTTCTTCATGGTATCAGAGCCAGGTTAGCCTACGTGTGAAAGCTCAACGGCCACACGTGCTCCACGTCACCCAATATGTGTTGTCCACGTGTTAGGCTTGAAAATTCATCACGCGTGCGAGGGCGTGTGAGACTGGAACTTGAATAAAAATATGTTTATTTAATTAATTAAAAAATAAAAAATAAATTTTTTTTATTTAACCCAAAGCCACAATCACCCAAAACCATCAACAAGCAGCCACTGGATCTCTGCAAGGAAAGCGAGAGTTCCCCAAAAATTATCACCACCATCCTACCATCTCTCTCTCTCTCTCTCTCTCTCTCTCTCTCTCACACACACACACACACACACACACACAATTTTGGTTCTTCCATTCCATGGCGATTTCAGATTCGCCGAGGCATTGCAGGCACCAGCACAAGCCCTCGCACAGACTTAGAT
Source organism: Prunus persica (assembly GCF_000346465.2). Classification (NCBI taxonomy): domain Eukaryota; kingdom Viridiplantae; phylum Streptophyta; class Magnoliopsida; order Rosales; family Rosaceae; genus Prunus; species Prunus persica. Next base: position 8,998,526 of record NC_034009.1, read on the forward strand.
CCATGGGATTTGCTCGGCAATTGGGTCCAAGCTCGACGGCACTACATTGTGTTCTGGAGTCGTTGTCGATCAAGAACTCGGCTAATTTGACGGACATGGGGAGCAGGAGGATGAGCATCCTCAATTTTGATTTCAATAAGTGAATGATGATGATGATGTTAATGGTGAAGCCAGTGTGTTGAATCGGAATGGGGATGATGGTGATTACATGACTTGAATTGAATGACTGAGTATGAGCTAGCACAGAATGCACAAGATTTTTTTTTTATTTTTTTCTCCTGAAAACGCATGGGATTGTTCAGTCCCCTCTCTTTGCACGGGATTAACTAACACCTTCTAAGGAGACTCTTTAGTGGGCCCCACATTAATAATCCCTGCTTAGAGCATGTCCAGCGCAGGCCCTTTTGCCAGGGCAAGAGGCCCCTTTGCAGGGGTTTGCACCTCCAGTGCGCAATCAGCAGCCATGGCAAGCCCAAAGGCGGATCCTGCTTGGGCTTCAGCCCGAAGGAGCTGACGTCAGCAGTGACGTCACCCTGACGTCAGTGAGCAAAAAAAAAAGGAAAAAAATTCAATTATTTTTATAAAAAAATACCAAAAAATTATGGATGTTTTCCCTATAAATACAGAACAATTTTATTCACTTTCCCTATAAATACATAACAAGTTTATAATTTGTTGCATATTCTTTTTTTTTTCTTGCCCTTGCCCTAGCCTTTTGGGGTGGAACCAAAAAAGGTAAGGCTGTCACTATTCACGTGAATAGTAGCAACCCTTGCCTTGCCTTAGCCTTAACCTTAACCTTTTGGGGTGGACATGCTTTTAGAATTAGAATTAGGTGAACCAAACATGGGCCTAATTTTAATCTAATCCAATCCAGACTTGGGAAGTGTACCAAACGAGGCCAAAACTTATTCTTTTAGTTTATTATTATTTTATTAGTGATAGAAACACTTTTTTTTTTTCATCTTCATTGTGAAATGATAAGAAAAGATATCCAAGTGTTGGATTTTGAAGTATAAAGATGAGTTTATGTGAGAAGAAGATGAAGATAAATGTTTATTTATTGAGGTTTGAATGTAGAAATATAAAAAGGATAAACAAGTAAAACTATTTGGAGTATATATATATATATATATATATATATATATATTTTAAAGGCTGGATTAGTCGTTGGATTGAAAAAAGGCTTTTTATCATAAAATATCCCTGACGTCTACGAAACTATCAGATTGTATCATTAAAGTTTTTTTGTATCACTCACGGTCCCTAACGTTAATATGGGTGCTTTTAAATAGTTTATCTGTCAAAAAAACTGTTAAATCCAGGGATATAATCGTCAAATCAATCCCTTTATATTCCACCTCTGTTGGAGCCTAGTTTGGAGGTAGTAATATGTGTGAGATCTGCCCAAGAGTTTAATGGTCAGTGCATTTGTGCATTTGTCCAAGGTTTGCAAAGTCGGTTTATCGCCCGGTCATATAAGTGAATAGTTGGCCCCTTCTTCCCACGAGAAGTGACCACATCTTCATCATCATTCAGATCAGTACAGTCATCATCCAAGCAATTTATGTCAATACTCACATTCTTATTCACATTCACCTGATTCATTAATTTATCTCGGAAGCTCGTTCCACCTGGGGCTGGGTTAACCAACAGGACAGGTACAAAGTCCTTCATTGACTCAGGTAGCAGGGGCGGGTTGGCAGTCTAGGCACAGTGCACTTCTCAAGCTTCAGACGCCCGGCTTCATTTCGCCAGTCGAGAAATCGAGGGAGGAGGGCCAGGGGATCCTTCCTCCATTAGCTAGTGTCTCCATTGCTCTTGGGCGGTGCAAACACTAGGAAAAGTATGTACTAAGTTCTTTTCTTTTCCAAAAAACCCAACTGCTATATTTTGCCTAGAAATTTGAAGATTTTTCATCACCAAAGGTTTTTAGCGACGGATGTTCATCAGATTTTTCGTGGTGTTCTTCAGATTTTTCGTCACTAAAAGTCAAATTTCCAGATCAACTTCAAACCAAATGTCATCATGATCAGAGACATCTATGATCACGATATCTCAATTTCTCTAGTTTCTTTGTCTCTAAAATGTAATTTTTGTTGATACAAACCTTGGACAAATGCGATGTACCGACTTTGCAAACCTTGGACAAATGCACTGACCATTAAACTCTTGGGCAGATCTCACACATATCACTACCTCCAAACTAGGCTCCAACAAAGGTGAAATCTAAAGGGATTGATTTGACGATTATGTCCCTGGATTTAACAGTTTTTTTTTATACATATGAGCCATTTAAGAGCACCCATATTAACATCAAGGGCCATGAGTGATACAAAAATTTTTTTAGGATGCAATCTGATAGTTTCGTAAACGTCAGGGACATTTTGTGATAAAAAGCCTTGGAAAAAAAAGAAGGCTGAACTGGAAAAAAAAATTTAATAAATAAAAAGCCCAGCAACTAGCCTTTTCATTCCATTGTTATTGAGAGCGCTATGTGGCAGCTTCTCATAGGTCATTGCATGAAAAAGTCAATTTTTGTTGCGCCTTTTTTTTTAATAAAAAAAAAACTGACTGTGGGCCCACTCTTGCTCGGGCCAACACTTGGGAAAAACTAACCCCTCATCTTGCTTTAAACCAAACTGGACTGGTCCAAATACATACATTGGAAGATGTCTTTTTTCAATTAGGGCCAGATCTGGGCCTAGTCCAGGCCAGATCAGTTCTATATATATATATTTTTTGAGTCCAAAACGTTGGGAAACTTTCATTTAAAAACAAATATCAAGGTTTACATCTTCTACGAGTATATCAAAAAACCATTCTATACCAACATGGTCCCAAACATGACTACCTCCTTGCTTAGTTACAAATCTGGCAACAACATGTGCTACCTTATTACAAAGACAAAGAGCAAAAGTGACGAGAACCTTGTTAAATTGGGTAACACACTGTTAGATATCAAAAAGGATACCTTCAATGTTTGCATCAGGTTCACACTCACCATTTAGCATTGCAATACACCGTTGTGCATCAAATTCCACAACCACATCCCAAAAACGCATACGATAATATACCGTCAAACAGCTCTGATTGCCAGAGGAGTCGTGAAGTCCACCCTCACCACATGCTCCTATTGAGAGCCCAAAATTATCTCTAAGAACCCAGCCCACACCTCCTTGCTGGGATGGCGTCACCTAAGCAGCGTCACAAAGGACTCGTAAGTCAAGTGGATAAGAGCAATTATCCTTATACTTGTGGTCTTATGTTCAAAATCCAGACATCATTTGTGTCAAAGAAATCCAATATCATTATACAATATCATCTATATATATAAAGCAAAAGGCAGAGAATGATGAAACATTCAAAATACCAGAAAATACTCTTTGTTAATTCAAACATAGAGTTGAAATTATTAATTAAATGATGATAATATGGTAAATTCATATATTTTCATATTAAAAAATTAAAATTAAAAACAAAATCAGATAATAGGTCTTACTTTTATGGAACATAACTATCTAGATTATCTTTTCTTAATTCTAAAAATAAAATTATAAATAAATAAAAAATTAATTGGCACATACGTGAGCGTGTGCCAAGAGGGGTAGTTATACAAGAAAGACAAAAAAGAGAGGAGAGAGTTTGCCCATACCCGATTATAAAAGGGAAAAAGAAAACAATTATGATTTAAAACAAATAGAAGAAAAGCCAATAACTTAGGCCGTCGGATCCGTACTATGAAGGAGTTGATGTATCGAACGGTGGACCAGGATTAACCATGATATATAACTCCATCGAAATTACTAAACCACCCTTTTTCCTTCCACTTTACCGCAAATCGCATATCCTAGCAGCAGTGTAGTCTGCTTCAAAGCTGGTTCAATGGGGGCACTCTTACACTCCTTCTCTGTAGCTTTTATCACTCTAAAAACTTTAAAACTGGTCAAGGGAAATGGGTCCTCCAGAAACCAAATTTCAAGCTTGGAATTCGCAAATGGGTACTCCTCGTTTTCTTCTCGTAGGCCACTTACCTCTCAGAAGCTCTCTGTTGGACGTAGAAAGTCGGTGATTGTTGGTGCAAAGAAGAACAATAACAAGGAGAAGAAGAAGAACGACAATCATAGCTTCGTATCAAAACCGGATGAGGCCACTGGCCCTTTCCCTGAAGCTGTGCTGCTTAAAGAGGTTGCCTTTTGAATTTTGACACAACTCCATGGTTTTACTCTTTTTTTCCCTTCTTTATTTGGTATTATGAGTTTTTAAATTTCCTTTCCTCTGTGCGAATTTCGGTTTCTGAAATATAAAGACTTTTTAGTGCGACCCTTTACTTTTCAGCCACCGCTGTAGAATGTTCATATTGGTTATCTGAGATTCAAGCTATGTAAATTGTGGCTTAAGTACATTCATATTGTGGGCATCTGAGTTGGCCTTTCCTTTGTTCTGTTTCTTTGGACTATAATGTTTCACCATTAAAGTATGAACCTTGTGTACAAAGGGATCTTCTTTTTCTTGAAAAACTAAATGAAGTTGGATAAGATAAGGTTTTGGGTTGCTTAAGTTTAGGTGCATGTAGTATTACAGTGATGAGATGACTCTAATTGTAATTGATTTTGAGATGAATTTTTATGATGAATTGCAGAAGAAAGTTCAGGAAGATGGTAAACTTCTCCCTGAGTTTGCTGACGCAGAAGAAGGTGAGTTATTCTGATTCAAACGTGTTACAGGTGATTGCTATCTTTTTAAAAGGATGCAATATTAGTTTTCTTTGTTCTGAAGAAAGATTTTGGCCCTATGGGGATTGCTGTTATTGATTTTGTTTTCATCACTATGCAGAGAAGGTGTATGAATTTTTGAAGCTTCAGCGACAAAGCGATTTGAATGAGGAACGAAGTAAGTGTACTTCCTGCTTCTTCTTCTTGCTAGTAGGATTGTCATGTGGTTCCTTAGGGGGCAGGATAATGCACTTTTATGTTCTAGGCTGCATCTACTTCTTTGCTAGTAGGATTTTTGAGATGCAATTTGGCTTTACTATACTGAAATGGTGGAATAAATTGCCTTTAATAATTCATAGAGCAAATGGACAATGTTATGAGTTTTTAACTGCGTGATTTACGATATGTTGCCTTCTAGACTGACATGTTTTATGACTCACTGTTTTCCTTGTCACAGTGCGCCACTATGAGGTGGTTTATCTGATTAATGAGAAGCATGTGGAAGAGGTTGGGAGTGTCAAGGAGAAAATTGAAGGTTGACTTCTAATCTCTTAGTACTGTGTACGTTATTACTGAACCAAATATGATAGAATTCACCATGGATTTTGATGTATTTAAATTTATTTTTCCTTTTGGCATGCTTCTTTGTTCTTCTATACTATCTTGTCTTATAGAACAATAGGACAATAGTTTAAACATAGTGTTTTTATTAGAATGGAGGAGAATAGTACATGGCTTTTGTAGGCTAGTTGGCCTCCTAGTGGTGTAGCTATCGGTTACCTATCTTCTAGTTCATGACTCTAGGCTATTGGCCCTTCATTCATATAGCTATTGGCTGGTCAACTCTTTGTTTTATAGAACAAGGCTCTTGACCTCTATGTGACTATTGGTCACTCTTAACACTTGGCTCCCTTTGTTGGGAGATCTCTTGGCTTGACCACACCCCCTTAGATTGGGTAGCTCTCTTTGTAGCTCCCTTGTAACTTAGTTTTGGATAGCTCTTAGCTCCACCGCCATAGACATTGTTCTCTAGCTGCTTGCTTCTTGTGACTTCATTGAGAAAATTCTTACATATTCATTTAGTTTGCCGACATTCCCATGAAGCTTACAGAATTTCTTCAAGCTTCTAGATTTTTCCATATTTCTTTACCACAAATGTGCATTATTTTCAACAAGAATGAAGTTCAAAAGCAGGGTGAAATTCTCTGATGTCTGAATATCTCTCAAGGGTGCCACGTTTAGCTTGCATTTCTCAAATGGGAAATCAGTTTCTGAGTGCCCAACAGTTTGTAATATGTTTCTTTTCAAATGTTATTTCTTAGAGAGAGCAGGCAATGTGTCTCTTTGGGCAAGAAGGTCAGCACTAGCCCTTCAAATAATCTTTAGCAGTTTTACTTTAGGTGTCATATCATATTTGAAGAATTTTGGGCAGTGGTAAAAAACAATTTGTGAACTTGGATGGATAGCTTATTTATTTATTTAATTTTAACGTTATAATTTCGTTGTTCAATTAACTTAGAAAGCAGCTTGTAATTGCTCAGAATGAAAACTCATCTACTTGCTTGTAATTTCTTTAGCTCCTCACAGAATTTCCTCAACCCATAAATAACTTGACATTGCTTAGAATGAAAGTTCATCTAGGAACTTGCGAATGGTCTACTGATGCATGCATAGACTTATCAGAATTCTTGTAGGACGAGTTTCCCTTTTTGAGTTGCAGTTGAAATGCCAAAGCTTTTTATTGATGTTTATCTGTGAATTACTTGTTGCAGGTTTTCTAAGGGAGAAGAAAGCCAGGATATGGAGAGTGAGTGATTGGGGAATGCGAAGACTAGCATACCAAATAAAGAAAGCCAAGAATGCTTACTACATTCTGATGAACTTTGAGATAGAAGCCAAATGGATAAATGACTTTAAGACCATGTTGGACAAGGATGAAAGAGTCATTCGGCATCTTGTGATGAAGAGGGATGAGGCAATCACAGAGGACTGCCCTCCTCCTCCTGAGTTTCACAGCGCAGGTGCAGGTACGGATTCTGATCAGGAAGAGGAGGAGGATATGGAATACGACGACGAAGAGTACGGAGATGAAGATGGGATTATTATTGTTGACGCTGACAATGCTGATATAGAAGATAGGAAACAAGGAATGGTAGAACAAGTAGCTTAGGAAAAACAGGAATGAGACAACTGAGGGCTGAAACAAGTGAGAAATCAGAAAGTTTTGCGTATTGGTTTTTGTATAAATTTGTGTAACGTTTAGAACGAGAGATGATATTTAAGTATATAATGGCAGATATGCTTGCTTTGATTTTATGTCTAAGTTGATTTAATATATTCCAGTGTTTCGACAGAAACGGTTGATTTGGTCCGCAATAAACCTGTTTAAGCCTTGATGGCCTTTAAGGGACAGGAATTGCTTAACGCTAAGATAAGTGGTTTAAGAAATCTTTAAATCCGATTAATTAAGGTTACTGATTTTCCCACTCTCTTTTTATTTACTTACATTATTTTTTTTTTAAAATTATATATTCTCACTCATCTTTTATTCACTTACACTTCCTTTTATCTTATAGTGAAAAGTATTAAAAAACAAAAAAGAGTGTAGGTGGATAAAAAGAGAGTGGGAAAATCACCACCCTTAATTAAATTGATATTCATAAATCTTTAGATCCGATTAATTAAATTGAGTAATGTAATTTACGGATCTCAAGCCGAGCCTCTAGCCTATTCAGAATCACTTATAGGGTCCACATGTTTCTCCATAGAAGTGATTTTTGGATAAGCCCTTGAGTTTCTTCTAGATTAAAGTAATATGGATGACGGTTGTTTTGGTTGATAATATTCCGGCGATATTTGGGACCATGGCCTGAATTGACATAAGGATATTTTGGGTGAGGTTCATTTTGAGAGATTCCAAAGCCCTACTTTACGAGAAATACTTCTATTAAACGGGGATATAACTATTTTGCTATTTTCGGTCAATAACATTATGACATATGTGTTAATACTTCCACGTGGCATAGTATTATTAGTCAGAAATAGCAAAATAGTGTTACCCTAATTGAAACTAAGTTTTTCTCCTACTTCACATCCAATCGTAATCATAACTGCATCAGGTCTCCAAGGTGAACAACCTCTATTCGATGGAACAATATAGGCAAGAAAAGTGGGCAAAATATATCTGTAACCTTGAAAAGGGATTAGCTATGAAAGCAGAACACGGGGTCCCAATCTCAAACCCGTCGACTGTTTGGTGGATTGCTCAAACTCCTCCCGCGGCGAGAACAGATAGTTGCGTGATCGATTCATTACCATTGCTTTGCATCACCACATAATCCTACATTACATGGCTTCAAGTCAACTGCTCCTGATCCTGAAGTCTTATGTACGACATATTTAATGTTTTAAGACATTCTGGATTGCAAGACAATTAAAAAGGCCACGTGGCATGAGTAGAGCTTAGCTTTTCATTTGTTATCTAATATTTTGTAGTGGGTGAGAATAACGTGTGGGAGTCTATTTTGTAAAACCTGAGAAGTTGAGACAGAACTCTCCTCATGTTGAATAGAAGAACACCGAGAGTTCAAACTGACGACTCTGTTTTTTGGCTAGTAATCACACTAATAAGCACGTGAAGAGCAAACAAACTTGCCACCTCAGCAAGGACACGTGTTAATTGTATCATCAGCTAACATTCCCCCTGATTGGAACGTTGTCGAATGAACACTGTTACACTGGACGATGAAGGTCCTTGTTAAGAATATCTGCAACTTGACCATCTGTGGCACTGGCAGTGGTGGATTCATGATTTGAAATCCAATTGGGCGAAACTTATATTAAAAATTCGAGGTTATGAGTGAATCTCATTAATAAACATAAAAAGATATGCCTAGTAGGAGAACATAATGAGCCTTATTCTCAAATGCATATCTACACATAAATAAAATTATAGCGAAAAAAAAAAAAACTGTTCTTTTTCTTAAAAAAAATTTCCACAAATTCTTTATTTGCTTGAGGTTCAGTTGTGATCTTACATAACAAAAGATAACCTATTTAATCCAACATCCCATCAAAAAATCAAATAAATTCTCATAATAACATCAATGCCTTTAATCAAACATTAACATACCAACAACAAATCAAAACATCTCAAAAATACCAATATCAAATCAAATATCTCAACAAATTTCCAAAAATCAAAGACCTAATTAATTTCAACAAAGTCAGCAAATTATAATTCATTCTTTAAGTAAATTCTAGAATAGATTAGAACACATAACTTCTAACCTATTTAGAATATATTAAATTTAATGTTGTCATACAAAATCTTAAAATTTAGAGGTAGGAAATTAAAGAGAAGATAATTAAAGAGAAGAGAAATTTTATGTTATGCATACATATGGCTTACTTTTTGGGTGGGCATTGGTTTGTATGTTTCACATGGGTGGGCATTGGTTTGCATGTTTCACATGGGTTGGCCTATTCTACATGGGTATTTTTTATTTTTGAAAATTTCGGGGCAGGCAGCAGCCCACCTTGCCCTAGGTGTAGGACCGCCCTGATATGTGGGAATATATTGCACAACTAGATCTCGACATTGAACTCATTCTCTAATAAAATGATAATCGATCTCCAAATGTTTAATAAGAGAGTGAAAAACTGGATTGACACTAAGAGCCAATGCATACAGATTATCACTATGACTAATAGGTGCCTCTGGCAGTGTCATATGCAAATCACACATTATCTGTCTAATCCAAGCAATGTCTGCTGCACAATTGGCTAGAGCACGGTATTCGGCTTCAATGGTTCGGCTTCAATGGAACTATGAGAGACTACATCTTGTTTCTTGGATGACCATGAAATTGGATTATCACCAAGAAATACAACATAACCTGTGCAATAAAATATTTAGGAAAAAAAAAACACTACTCTATCAGTTGACATGTTATGTTCTAAATCGTTAAATTATTACAATAATTTAAATTAAGTGAAATACTAATAAATGCATGAACTCTAAATATAGAGGTGATGGGGTGTTCTTTGCTCATACTTCAGTTTAGATGGGCAGAGCAAAAAGGTCATAAAATCATTGTCTCATTTTCAATACAATATAAGGAAAATGAGATAAAGCCAGTCTCATAAATATGTTCATATATGATTTTCTTTTCTTTTCTTTTTGATAGGTATGGTAATAATGGCTTTGTGGAATAATTTATTATTATTATTATTATTATAGCAATTCTGGAAATAAATTTCTTTGAGAAGAAAAAGGAAGCTTCTATTTTGTACACAGTCATAGCAAACTTTTCCAAATGCAAACGCAACTCTCTCTTTTCAAGTATGAATTATGCCCCGATCATAGGCCACCTACACCCACCATGCATGATGCATGCAAAGACAAACGTACTTCAAGGATCCTAAATTATCCTCTTTGATTTGAATAAGTAATTGAATAATATGATAAATTAAAATTAAAATGATAAAAAAGTAGGAAAAGAAATAGTAGCAATTGAAATCAAGACCCATGTGCCCATTCCAAGTTTGACCGAGTATCCTCCTTCTGCCATCTGGCATTAAAAATCCACAATTTTTTTGGTTTTTGGGCATGAAACTCATGAGTTCATGAGCCAAAGGCCATCTCTATAAATGAGCAATGCCCTCAGTGAAGAAGACATACACCACACCAGTAGTTATAGCAGAAACAAACAAATATGGCACAATTTGCTTATGTCACCACCGCCATTGTTGCCTTCTTCCTCATCCTCCTTCCACCATCTTATTTTTCTGAATCTACTTTAAGCCATCACCCTCGCTCCTACTCACCTACACAATCAGATGTTGATCTTTTAGAATTTCCTCTGAATTTAGAGTATTTGGAAGCTGAGTTCTTTCTGTATGGCTCTTTGGGCTATGGCTTGGATAAAGTTAATCCAGGCTTAACCCAGGGAGGTCCATCTCCCATTGGTGCTCAAAAAGCCCATTTGGACCACTTCACTAGGGATGTTATCACGCAATTTGCATGGCAAGAAGTTGGACACTTGAGGTTCAATCTTCTTTCTTTTGTTTTAATGGTTTTTTTATTTATAGTATTTTTCCCATACCAAACTTTGTATTAATTATGTTATTTTATGCAGAGCTATTAAAAGTAAAGTAAAGGGATTCCCAAGGCCATTGTTGAATTTGAGTGCAGAATCATTTGCCAAGGTGTTTGATTCTGCATTTGGTCATCCCTTGGTTCCCCCTTTTGACCCCTATGCCAATTCAATCAACTATCTCCTTGCATCCTATGTGATTCCTTATGTTGGTCTCACTGGGTATGTTGGAACCGCCCCAAAGCTCCAAGGTCGTGTTTCCAAATCGGTAAGCTTCAAACACAATAACAAGAAACTGAAAATATAACCCGATTATTTGTTCACGTTCACCAAATGATCTGACAGTGTTTCGTTTATTCGAATCGAATCAAATCTGGGTTCGCTCTTAACTTCATTTATTATTAGTAGTATTGACAAATTCAAATTGCTTGGTGATTTGATATATATATATATATATATATGTAACAGCTAGCTCTAACATTACTCATTATTAATTTATGTGGGTTATGTTCAGCTTGTTGCAGGGCTTTTGGCAGTGGAATCAGGTCAAGATGCAGTGATTCGAGCATTGCTATATGAGCGTGCCCTGGAGAAGGTGCAACCATATGGTATAACAGTGGCTGAGTTCACTAATCGCATTTCAAATCTAAGGAATAAGCTAGGACATGGAGGTTGGAAAGATGAAGGCCTTGTGGTTCCCAAATACAGAGGTGCTGAGGGAAAAATCACTGGCAACGTTCTCGCCGGGGACGAGTTCTCACTCGGATATGACAGGACACCACAGGAGATACTAAGAATTATATATGCGAGTGGTAATGAACATGTCCCTGGAGGTTTCTATCCTAAAGGAGCTGATGGCCATATTGCTAAATCTTATTTACATAATGCATAGAACTTGAACAAATTAATGGTACTAGTTAGGTTGCCATGGCATTCAGGTTCCTGGTTTAGACAGTTTGTTTTCAGTAGTTGTAGACAGAATAAATGTTTGTAGACAGAATAAATGTTCTTAATAATGATTGTGATCAAGGAATTGCTTCATGATTCAGTTTGCACACATTTCAATTCGATCACTAATGTAGTTTAAAAAAAATAAAATAAACAGAAAAACCAATCAGTAAGCTTAACTCACAGACTGGGGGTTCATAATATAAGATTGCAAGATAACTTGTAACCAGACAATAAAGAAGATACAGGTAATGGTGCATCCCAAACTCCTCATTTATACACCCCATGAACATGATACATAGTTAAGTCTGCACACCACACGGATCATTCTCGACCCAAAAAAGAGAAACAAAGGACGTAGGTTACATGAAAAAAGTAATCGCGTATCAAGACAAGAAGACATAAGAGGAGGGTTTTGATATACAGTGACCTGTTGCAGGCACATACATTCAGCATTTCTGGTGTCAATGGTTGTTGAACTTAAGCTCTTAACCGTCATCCTTACGAATTTATGCAGAGCAGAACCAATAGCTGCTGCTGCAAGAACCATTTGTACATCAAGTTTCCACGTTGGTCATGAAGGGGCAAAATTGCAGTTACAAAGTCATCGTAAGGTAAGCAGCAAGTAAGCAGGGAATTAGCATATGAACTGCTCGATGTTCACAAGTAACAGGACATATAAGTGTAAGCAGCCAGGAGGTCGCAGCATATGGAATGTGTTAAGTTTAGCATCAGGCACATTTATCAATGTTAGGCTAAGAATATATAAAACAGATGATTCTTCACATTAACATCAAGCTCATGTTTCTTATGCATTGCGAAGTATATCGTCCAGTATGTAGATTGGCTCCAACTGACCTAAAGTGCTAAAGAAACACCGCACTAACACATTCCATGTGCCAATGCTGGGGCAGATCCCTTCCCTTATCATCTTATGAAGATAAACCATGGCTTCATCTAAACCTATCGAATTACAAATCCCAGACAGAAGACTGGTGTAAGCTATTACATCTGGCTGCCACTCCTTTGCCGCACCAATACTGTTGAAAATCTGAGTAGCAGTGCTTATCCTACCTTGCTTACAATAGGCATATATAATTATGTTATATGTGATGGCATCAGGCTTTGTTCCCCCCACCAGCATTTTGCCGAAAAGCTGCATACCGTCCTTGGTCATTCCAGCTTGACAAAAACCATTCAAAATGGTATTGTAAGTTACCAAATTCAGTTCCATCCCTCTTTCCTGTATCTCCTTAACAAGTCCAAATGCTTCTTCGAATCTGTTCACCTTGAAGAGACCGTCCAATAGCTCATTATATGTTGTAATGTTAGGAAAACACCCATGCTTCTCCATCTTATCAAGCATCTTGACAGCCCAATCTACCTTTCCATCGCCACATAACCCTTTGATGAATGTGTTAAATGTAACTGTATTTGGAGGACAACCTTCAGCAGTCATATTTTCCACAAGACATTGAGCTTGATGAAACATAAAATTCCTACAAAGAACATCCACCATGCAGGTATATGCTATAACATTAGGACGGCAACCATGGTTCATCATATTGTTCCAAGTCTCAGATGCACCAACAAGGTTACCAGCTTTTGCAAAGCCATCAATAAGAGTGCTATATGTGGTCGCATTTGGAGGGCAGCCATTTCTCTCCATCTCATGTAAAACAGATACAGCATCACCAATTTTCCCATTAGAGCAGAGACCATGTATCAGACTAGTATATGCAATAATATTGGGCACAAATCCCTCACGAATTATGCGTTTCCACAAGCCAAGAGCTTCATGGACTCTCCCTTCTAGAAAATAACCCTTTATCAAGGAAGTAAAGGTGTGAATATTAGGACTACATCCTCTCACAAACATTTGAGCCAAAACTGCAAGAGCAGACTCAACGTTCCTCATATCAGAAAGAGAATTAATAATTGTTGAGTATGTGATAACATTAGGGTCTATTCCTTTATCCACCATTTCAACCAACAATTCCAAAGCCTCCTCAATTTTGCACTCTTTGCATACCCCATTTATCACAGCATTATAAACAGGCACAATGGGATCAAACCTAACAGCAAGCTCCCTGGCTTCTTCTACCTTTCCAACTCTACACAAAGCAGACACTACAGTCGTATAGCTCACCGCGTCTGGAGAACATCCTTTCTTCGACATTTCAACAAGCAACTTGTGAGCACCATCCGCTCTATCATTTTTACACAACGCCTTCAAAAGAATGTTATATGTATACACATTTGGCTCCATCCCATCTTTCTTCATATTACTATATATCGGATTAATCATCTGGAACCTATTCTCACTAAGCAATGCATCCAAGAGGTGATTGTAAATCTTGACCGTTGGTTTGCACCCAAATTCTCTTATCCTATAGAACATTTTCAAGGCCTGCTCAGCCAACCCAGCTCGCCTATAAGAGTTGATCACACTTATGAACAACTCCTCAGAGCAGCCAAGTCCCTCCAATTTCATTTGGTTCAATAGGTACTGCACACCATCCATTTCACATTGGCTCCCAAGCTTCACAATCATGGCCTCGTACGTTAATGGGGTGTGCTTGAAAGCTCTTGAATTGGAAATGGACCTGAAGTATTCTAATGCCGACGCTATGTGGTGCTCGTGTCTTAACCTCTGCAACACATCATACTCTTTAAGAAAGGCTTGGCTGGGTTCCATTTGGGGTTTAGGGTTTGAATTGAGAATTGGGTTTGTGTTGAGCACAAATGGTCTTGATGGTTTGTGAACTTTTAGCAGCAGGGAGCGTCCTTCTTTCAAATACATGATAAGGACAAGCTCAAATTCAGCTCATCAAATAACAAAAACCCCCAAACCCCAGCTAACACAAACTTTATGAATTCGAAAATGGTGACCAAAGCAAGAACCAAAAAAAAAAGATCAAATTTTGAGTGTGCAAACAATGAAAGTTCGAAATTTTGAAGATTTCTTAGAGTTGGGTTTGCAGTAAATGGTTCAAATTCTAGCTCAACGCCGGATTTTCATGTTCAGGAGAGGAGTACCATCGTCTTCTCAGAAGTTTGGGTTGTATGTATGTAGAATGAAAATGTGGGGGTACTGATGTAAATATAAAAATATTTGGGGCGAAATATGAATTAATAAAAAGTCTGACACACACTCCGACTCGGACTCAGTTTTCTTCTAAGGACCCAAAAACCCAATTAGACAAAAACAAAGCTCATTCAGCAGCAGAGTGGAAGAGCAGGCCTCCGATCGCTCCTCAGTGTACGTACATCCATCTCTGGCAATCTTAATTTCCTCAATTCTGTTTTCCGTTTTGGTTGTTTATGTTTTTGACGAATTTGATGTTATGTTGTCTTCAGTTCCCAAATAACAGATCTTACCGTTTGTTATCTATTCTATATTAACTGAGTCTGGAACATGCGGAACCATATTCTGTGTTTTAATTTTTCTTTATAGGGACGTGGGTTTTATTTTTTATTTTTTAATTTCCAATAATTCATTGTAAACATTGGATTTTTTTGTGATTCTATCTCTGTTTCTGTATAATTTTCTTGGTTTTAGATTTAGTTCCTAGAAGAAGAAAAAAAAAGATAACCCAGTTCAACTGGTGCTGATGTGCTGAGTGAGAGATATCAAAGGTCTAATATGGACTTAAGGCGCCAGGATCGCCAATATTCATGACTGGTTTTAGCTGGTTAAGTGAGGTTTATATGTTGAAATCTTGATAATTTAATTCATCATAAACCCACTAAAGAGTCTTCTATGTGTTTGCAAAACTTAAAGCAAACCCGTTTGACCCTTGTTCTCTCTAGTTTTTCTCCTCCGGCGGTGGAGTTTCAGATTTACCATCCCTGTGAATTTAGGAAGTACCTAGGAGTTCCACCCATTGTGTTCTGAAATTTTTGTGTATATTTGCTTCCTCAGTAGTTTCACCTGTTCCATTTCCTTTTTTTTTTAGGTTCACTCTTATGCTATGATTTACGTTTTTGCGGACTAGTTGCTCTATGAACCTGTATTAGTTATTCACTGATGGTTTGTACCAAACTAAGGGATGGTTTATATTTTGTCTTTTTTCTTCAGAAATTATTTGTCAGCTCACAGAAAGCAGAAGGTATGGGTGGACATAATGACTCAAGTGCATCTGAGAAGAAACTGAGCGAGGCTGCAAATGTTGTGCCAACCCTCAATGCTGAGAATTTGCAAAGTAACATGAAAGTTATATATTACAGGTTTGTTTTGATAACTTCGTAGACCATGAATCTATTCTCTGTCCCCATATGTTCTTTACATTGACTTGTCGAGCCTCAAAAGGTTGGTTTTTATGTCGATCTTAGGAGGAGGGAGGGCAATAAAACAAGGAATTTTTTTTTATAGATTTTAGCTCTTATAGTTTGTTCAGTTTTCTCCAGTAATTGATGAAGAAATGTCTTGTTAAATGTTGGGAGGGATCGTGGTTCCAGATATTGCTCATGTTGATTACTATATGGTATCAGGCTAGTGTAACAAAATAACCTTTTCGATTCATCATAATAACATGTGGGAAGATCTCACTCCAAAGAATTTGATTACTTCAGACTTTGTCATGCTAGCTAATCCATTCTTACAACTTTCTGTGTCAATACTAAAAAATTCTGTATTTCCCCTTGTGCAGCCGAACATTTATGTCTATCATCGGTGGGGTCATTGCTGGAATTTTGGGATTCACAGGCCTTACTGGTTTTATCTTTTATTTTCTTGTTATGGCTGTCACTTCAGTTGGACTCATTGCCAAGGCAGGGTTTACAGTTCATTCATATTTTGATAGCTGGAACCAGATTATACTTGATGGCTTTCTTGGTGGGCTTTTGGTACGCCCTCTTTTATTTAACAGTTCTCTTTGATAGGCTACACTTTAAATTAGTTGTAATTGCTGATATATCTAATATAGTTATTAAACTAATGTAAAATTTGTGATGACACATCTAACATTATCAATACCTTCATCTTCTTGATTTCCTTCTTCTCTTTTACCTTTGACTAACAACTGTTTTCTTTTCATTTTGCAGTCATTTGTGCTGTTCTGGACGTATCCTTTAAACAAATGAGAGCATACTTAATAATAACAATATGTGTGTATGTGTGTGACCGATTTATGGTACTGAATTGATGTTGTTGGGTAAGGAAATCTCTTTTGCCAGCAACATCATAATATACAACCTAAGGGGAAATCAGTTGTTTTTGGAGCAGCCAGATCATGCCATACAGTTCTCAAATTTTGGGATAATATTCTGAAAACTAGTACTTTTTTTGCCATGACAACTCTTATGGCATGACCATGGTGCCTCCAAGAGCATTGGTATTTCGCAAAATCATGTTAGACCGAATTTCTGTGAAAATCTGTAAACATGTGTTTTAGCTAATTCCTATGTCTCTGATGTTTCCTTGTTTTCCTTGACATAAAAAGATTTGCTTATGACATTGTGCATATATTCTGAGGAGTTATCTGCAACATCTCAAACCGAAGGAACCCTGCGTTGCTGCTAACTCTTTATTATATCAAGAATGAAGTGAATCCGCTGCTGCTTTGGGGATGGCCAAGTTATTTTTGTTAAACGAATGTAATTGTGGGCTTTGCCCGCCTCTATTTTTCCCTATGAAAACACTTCAGCTAAAAGGCTAGCATGCTTAGGCTTATTGACGTACCTGCAGAACTTTTTGTTTTAGGTCATTTGTTTTATGAAAGCTGCTTTGTTCGTTGGATTCTAATCACAATAGTTTTCTTTTAACGAATTCAAATGTTAGATAAACGTAAAGAAATGAAATTTTATATATTGGGTCAGTTGAGTTCCTTCCTATGTAGATGCCGTGGCATTCATGGATCAGAGAGCCCATCCAAACAGAAGTGACTAATTTCTCTTCTACTTTTCTGGGTAAAATTCTTTAGGACTAATTATTTTGATAACGGAAAGACAAAAAAGGAAGTATGAGATATGTTTGACAAACTCTTGGATCATTTTACTATAATGGTAGCAAAAGTTGAATATAAGTATGGCAAAGGTATTCCCCTGGTTGGAGTTCAAATTAATTACCCACCCTTCCCTATACAATTTATGTCCCAAAATCTAATACTACTACAATGCTCATTGCTGAGAAGAAAAGAAAAACTAATACAATGAT
Source organism: Prunus persica (assembly GCF_000346465.2). Taxonomy (NCBI): domain Eukaryota; kingdom Viridiplantae; phylum Streptophyta; class Magnoliopsida; order Rosales; family Rosaceae; genus Prunus; species Prunus persica. The sequence continues at coordinate 9,016,444 of NC_034009.1, forward strand.
CTGCATTTCCATTAATAACCCAGACGATCAGCAGCAGATGAATCCGTATCTCCAATGGGTTACGGAGGCAAAGAACTCTTGCAGTGGAACGGTATTCTCCCGTGTTCACGAATAACTTTTACAAGCAAGTGGCCTTGCGTGCTATATCTTTTTTTGTATTTGAATTATCAGACCTGTGGAGTTTTTTCAAGTATCAACCAAATTCCAAAGTGAGATGAGAAACCATATTAAAACTTTCAACTTTAAATTTCCAATGTAGTGTTCAAGTTAAATTTTTGACGGAACAAAATTTCAGCTTTACGTAGGGCCGTCATTCCTTGGCACTTGACCTTCCTGATGAAAACCATAGTGTACATATCCCACCATTCCACTTTCTATTTAAAGAAATGCGATATTGAACACTAGGATGGAGGTTAGTACATGCATTTCCATGAGTAGGTTTTCAGCTTTTAAGGCCAAGGAATGATTTGCACTCATACTCATTTTGGACAGCGTGAAACGGACTGAGATTAACCAATTCAGAGGAGTAAAACTTACCAGCATTTGGGGGATTTTTAGGAAGACAAAAGAGATGAAGTATAATCCACATGATATTGCTGTGGCTGTAATTATGTTGTTGACAAGGCGCTTGTCATCTTTACTGGGTACAAACGCTATTTTCAACGTATTTGTGAGGTCAAAAAGCCTGTAAGAGATCTGCAAGCAAGCAAGCAAAAATTGAAGCATGAAAAAGAAAGGCCAGATATTTTCAGATTACAGCATACAACATCCTTTACTTACAGCAACGTAAATGGCAGAAGTGAGCATGAAGTTCAATAGCGGGTATTCTGGGATCATAGAGAGCAACAACTTAGGCTGAGCATCAGGGACACCAGATCTGCAAGTTTTCATGCAAGTCGGAATAAGAAATGTAGGTAATGTAGGCATAAACATGTATACCATGCGACCTTCCATTAAAACCAAAATTAAAAGGGAAACTGAAGTTCGACCAATTCTCAGTGACTCATCAAGAAAATTTCATTTCCCATTTAAGATATTGATCCCTTTTTACCTATAGACTAACAGAAGGAACTACCGCTCCACCTTCTTTGTTTTTCTTTGGTGTAGGGGGAATTGTTTAAAATAGAAGTTGAGAGGGGATATTTAAAATTACCCTAAGATTCACAGGGAATTTATGACAATTTTTCCTTTTTGCTAACATTAGTAAACACTTATGGACTATCTTTAGCAAATAACTGGAGCACAAAGTGAGCTTCAGCTTACCTTAACCAGACGTGGAATTGCAAGATGTAGGTCTCCAGTGTTATCTTTCCAAGCCATCTGGTAAACCAAAAGTAATGTTAGGGAAAAAAAAAAACAAAAGTTTTAAAGATCACAAGCATCTTTATAATGGAGTAATTTTTTACTGAAAACCAAAAAGATAAAGCTACCATAATCTTTAAGAATAACACCCGATGGTGTCTGCAGCAAATGCTATGACTCTAATGTATGAGAAGAAAACAGATTAAAATCAGAGAGATCGCAAGATGAAACACTCACGCAAAAAGGGTCAAAGAGTAGCTGCGGAATTGCTGTGTGACATTGCGCAAACTTATGTAGACCCTGATCAGCAAGAACAAGATGCTATATTAGCAAATAAAAAAAAATTATGGGCAGTCAAAAATGTTAAAATACTCAGGGCAAGATACCATACGTTATAGGAATCCATGAGGTATATGGATGATATTTGTTGTAAGTAAGCTTGTCCATCTTGTATATATACTCAAACCACAGATATCCCACCTAGAAATTCAGAGACTGCATCAGAGATGAATGTTTAAGAAGCAGAATTTTCGTGATTATGAGAATCACAATACCGTTACGGTTATCAGTGTAACAGCTGTTTTGATTGACATTTTACGCTTCCATTCTGCTTCCTCCAGTTTCTCCATCCACCTTTCAACCTATAAAGACTTACGTCAATTGGTTATCTACTGAATCATAGGAATGACAACCCAAACAGATCCATATCGAACACCAGTCAAATACGAAAGTTTACATGAAAGATAAAATTAGATCAGAAAATAGGGAAAAATGAACAGGATTTTTATCAAGTCTTACAGTTGGATGATAGTAAGCATATATCATTCCAATTATCCATATGTATCGATCAAGGCCCGAGCGGAAATGCCATTCATGCAAGAGGGGTAAACCTGGTTTCGCAGGATCTGTGTAGCCTGCAATTTTATTAGGAATTCGGGTCAGTGATGTGCAATGTTTTTACATGGAAAATAATGCTCGACCAGTTACTTACCAAGAAGGAATGTGAGTGGGCTCCAAAGCAATTCAAACACTCCAGGTATTTCCCATACCAAGATAACAACCAAGAAACAACCAATGATTTTTACAGCTATCACTGACCCAATCTCATTATGCTTGTTCATAATACCGAGTGCCCCATAAACCATAAGAGTGAACAGAGTGTGCATGGGACAGATGTAGTATAGCACGTAACTGTTGTTAAGGACAACACAGCAAAACAATACCAAGAAATTTAGCCGCCACATCATCTGCTCAACAACAAGGAATGAAATGCGTTAGATATATGCTAAATGTGACAAACTCACCCACACAATCTTATGGATCTAGAGAACTGCATACCTGTGCAAACCTTGCAAGGCTGAAATCTTTGCGAACATAATAATAAGAAAAGTTTCCAAATCCAGTCATCCAGACATATGCAGCAATAAATACTCGGATTGCATTATAAATTTCTGTTGCAGCAAAATAGTGGTACAACAAAAATAACACCTGTAACATGGAGGAACAAAGGGTAAGACCTCAATGATGACAAGACTAACATGGATATATAATTAATAAGTCCTAATAGCACGTGTTTAGAAATCCTCCATGCACTCTAACACTGATGAACTTTTTGTGCTGGAAATGACAAAGTTAGACATGGAAAATCAGATGCCTTGTAGTATTGTAGATGACAGAAGCATATGATTTGATGAACATACACCAAGAACTAATGGTTTTTATGTTGAACATGGGTTGCAAAATCAACTGACCAACATATAAGCATAATCAACAAGCATACGTCATAAATGAAAACAAATTGACCAACCTGCATCCAGCCTTTCCACTCCTCAGTTTGATGCCTATTCAGATAAAGAATGGATTTCCCAGTTAATGGAGACTTCTCATTATGTATCGTGAAAGAAGCCATTGCCGAAACTATGATGAGAAGGAAGTAAAGAAATATGAAAAGATCCCGGTTGTAACTCTGCACAAACAGATGACATTCAAATATATAAGGCTTGTCACAAAGAGATATTTTAAAAACAAAGGGCAAAATGGAGAACATAGATGAATTTCACTAGTGCTTTTTTTTCCTTTCTACAATTTAAATTAGCGTTTGTAATCAAATATTTGTTTAGAGACATTGCTTTATTGAAAACCAAACAATGCCGAGAAGGAAGACTGAAATGCTTAACACACAAACGACTAAGTTATCAACGTCACCTTAGTTGCTGTGTTGAAGAAATCCGTACGATCACATAAGTAGAAGTATGCCAAAAGGACACTAAATTCAGATCTGTAGACGAGAGAGAAAGAAAGGCAAAGGTCAACATTCCAATACAGCAGTAAAGAATACTCCTTAATTTGATCCATGACTAAATTGACTTACATTGCTCTAAGCGTCAACCGGTTTTCAAGCAAGAAGGCCTCATCCATCAAAATGAACCTACACCGATATAATAATCATAAGCACATGGTATGAGTATTTTAAATTGAAAACTTGTGCAATGACCGTAATTTAGAAACCTGAATATAGGCGACCAGGCAGATAAAGTTCGAGCTTTCGGTGAGGCGGATTGGAGACCTCCGCCCTCTAATAAAACAGCTCTGTCATCCTCTTTAACCGCCTCTTTTTCCACTTCAACCAAATTCACTTCAGAGTACCTACTAGTGTCAAAAACCAATCTTATTCAGCACAAACACAAAACGCTTATTCGATCAGTTACATACACATACAATGTAGTTCTATATATATTTTTTGAATGGGTAATTAATACAATAAGCAATTGAGCTATAGCGCAAAAAGTTTTGAACTCACAATTTTGAAGAGAGTGAATTCTTCTTGTACTCCAAGAACTCAGAATAAATCCAAGCTGCGATGAGAGGTATAACTCCAAGCAAAAACGAAACCTGCAATGCATGGAAGTAAAATCCTTACTTATCCTTGAACAAAAATCACCGACAAAACTACATCAATTCAAAAGCGCACACTCAAATCCGAGCATGATCTGAAAGAAAACACTAGAAGCTGAGAAATTGAGTACCTGGCCAACAGTGACGGGGCTAAAGATCATCATCTTGGCAAGCCTCGGATCAAACGCAGAGATCAACGAGCAAGCATTTCATGGATCCGATTCACTCGCTCAGAGCCGAAATGGAAACGAATCTAAGGATGAAATGCAATGTATTGTAATATACGCCGCGATACAGAGTATTAAATTGAGAGAGAGAGAGAGAGCGCGTCGGAGGGAAGGAGAAGGTGAAAAACGAGTGAGGAACAGACTCAGAGGGAAAGAGACGGTGAGTTAGTGAGTGACAACCATATATGATTATAATTGCCTTCTTTTTTATTAAAAAAAAATTTCTTTGAATGAAAGATTTAAATTAAATCGTTCCCTTAATTGCCCTTTTTATGGTATGGGGATAGATAGAGTTAGGGCCCTTCGTTTGTGAGGCGTAGGATTCTGATCGGACGGTGTGGATGTGGATCCACACGGTTCTCACTTGTGAGGATTGAGTGGGTTCTGACACCCACACATTAACATGTCCATGTTTTCCAAAAAAATTTCCAATTATAAATCGATGAGGTTGATGAGGTTTTCTCACACTGTCAAAGTATATGAAAATTTGGATATGAGAACATTTGCAAGTAAAAGTTATTTCCACTCGCTAGACCGTTGGCTATTTTCTTATCTTCTTGTTAAGGGAAAGTGGGATAAATTTCAATGCCTAATTATAAATGGAGGGAGATAGAACAGCAAACTTGTCACATCTAACTTCAACTTTGGGGATATTGTTTTTTAAAGATTGAGATTGACACTTCAAACGAGTGAATGGAGTTGGTATGGAACCATATTACCTAAGTGAATGGAGTTGGTATCCAACTATATTTCCTACAATAAATGTTTTTAATTTTAGACACGTGTCAAGTATTAAGAAGAGTGATAAGTATACATCTTGAATTAAAATAGTAAGTAAAAATATTTCCATTTCCATTATAATGTTTTGAAATTATTACCACAAATAATAACCATCTATACCAATTACTATTACAAAGGCGAGGTCTTTGTTTTATCAATATTTTATTCGTTAAACTACCACTTCAATTATAAAACGCATGTTTGATTGCATAATAAGTAAGGGTGGGCATCAGGATCGGAAAACTAAAACATCGAACTAAACCGGTGAAAAAAAACAGGTTGACCAAAAAAGTCAACAAACCGGACCGGTTCCAACTTTACATAAATCAAAATTCATTTCCAACACATTAAAATACATAGAATTCGTTTTTAACACACACTTACTCATCACATTTTTCATTGGAGATAGTGTAAGCACTCTGTATTTGGAGAAAAACTTCCATGTCTCTGGAATAACACTATTTTGTTATTCTCGATTAATAATACTATGACAAACGTAATAACACTTCTATGTGGCATAATATTATTGAACAAAAAAAGCAAAACAATGTTATTTCATTTTAACTAAATTTTTCTCCTGCGTTTGCCGTCTTCGGGTATTTTTATATATAATTTGCCTTCTTTTTAAAGCCTTTTCTCTGTGGAAAAGGATGGCCTGATAAAATTGTTGTCGGCACACTTTGAATTGAAGAGATTGCGTAAAATTATCGGATCCAACCGAATGATATACTTTAAGACCAGGGCCAACTTGTCCATGGCTCTAAATGTAGTCCATGTTTGTTCCTGTTATTCATTATCAGTGTCGTCCCATCACTCCCCGACTACCCATCTGCTTTGACGAGACCTAAATAAAAATGGGTCATATCATCACTAATTATTCATTGAAACAAATTTAAGTCTAAACTAAAATTGAATAAACACGAAAAGGAAAACTTGAATGAATTAAACTTTAATATAAGCCAATAAACTACAGGAGGAGAGAAGTTTCTCTCACACATACACTATCAAAATATCGTAAAAATTCAAACTTAAAACTACTTATCTGCAAGTTAATGCCCTTTTGCAATAGACGAGGTCACTATAAACAAACAATGCCAGTTATTTTCTCAATTTATAAAAATAAAAAATAAAAATAAAAAAAAGCTAACTGATAGCAACATACACTGAACACTCATAATCGTCGGCCCATCATTCATTTATTAACCTATTGCTTTTTTTTTTCTAAGGGCATTCGTCTCTTTCACTCAATTGCACCATCCCGATTCGTTGGGTATTATAATTTTCAATTATTATTTCACAGTAACTTTTTTGAAGTTTCCGACTAAATTTTTTCTTTCTTTTTAAGTACAATCGATTAAAGGAGGTGAATTTACACATTCTTTCTTTTTAAGTACAATGGATTGAAGGAAGTGAATTTACACAAATATTCATTAAATGCACGGAGATTTTGAACCTCTGCCAAAAAGCTACCAACTACCACACCCAGCAAATAAATACAATAAAATAAAAAGGAAAATATTAATAGATGATGGGAAGATGCGGATTGATGCTTCTTCCATAATATATCAAGAGATGAGATTTTACCAAACCTTTCAAGTTTCAATTCAACCAACCAAAAATTAAGAGCAAAAGGAAGGGGGTCCTACCTAAGGAAATCTGCAAATGAACAACCTAGCAAATGAGAGCGAGGGAGAGAGAGTATTTAAAGCTACAAGCCTTAACCAAGTTCCTTAAACTTACATAACTTCTAAAACCACCTCTTTCAAATGCCCTACCACTACCACTACCACCACCACACAATTCACTGACTGACATAACTAAGCATTAACAAAATATTGTAAACCCTAAGAAATATACTGACCATGACAATGATACTACAGCAACCAAAAAAAAAAGGGTAGCACAGAATTCAGGACGCATCGTATCCTTCTTTCTTTCTACAAACAGGACATGAGTTTAAGAGAGTGAGTGAGGAGGGAGATTGACCTATTTGTTAATGGTCAGTCCTCAAACCAAGGACAAGGGGCCCTGCCCTATCGCTTGGAGGGTCTCTCATCATCCTCTCCACCATCATCACCATCTGAATCATCCTTATCTGATGATCTCTTTCTCTTTGGAGGAGCCTCCACCTTCCCACCCGCATCGTCGTCCTCATCTTCTTCTTCGTCCACATCTTCATCTTCTCCATTCTCTTCTGGCTCAAAATCGCTCGCATCTTCCTCATCCTCTGCACGCCCTACTGGCCGGACGAGGTACTCCGTTCCTATATCATCCTATATAGTTTCAAAAGATGTCAGCGACGGTCTAACCGACAGCAGGTACCATTAAAATCACAGAAACAGATGCATATCATGAAATGAAAAATGGTACTGTCAAACAAGTGAACCATGTGGGAGGCGAAAAGACAAATTTTCATTCAAACAAAGGAGAATTGAAACTCATATTCTTCAAATTAACCAAGCTGTCAATTCCATCAGACTGTCAGTTTCAAACTCGGATCGGGGATTAATTTCTTTGAAAACTTAAAAACTTTACCGCAAAACTTCTCAGAAAGCAGCGTTTACAAAAAGATATAATTTAGGAAATCAGAGGTAAAATACTGAAATATTTCAGTATTTTAGTCAACAAAGGGTACGGGCTGCAAGGAGCTTCCCAATTTAAACAAGCCAAAAGTAAAAGCACCAAAAGCCGCAATAAACGAACTGCCAAATTTACAGAAGAAACAGAGAAAAGCAAATTCATAAAGATAATTTCAAAAGTTGTATGAGACATGAAAAGAAAAAAATGAAAGCTTAACGCAAAAAACAAAAAGTCCAAAACCTTAGCCATAACCATCAGTCACAGGCCAAAGTATTAAACGCAAGGAGGAGAATCTGGATGCAGGATTTCTCTATCATAGCAACAGAGAAAGATTCTTACATGAGATAATTCAAAAATAAAATGCATAAATAATAAACTAGATGGAAAAGCTTCAAGATCTGTGATAATACTACCATTCAATTTATTCCCGAAAATAAAAAATAAAAGAAAACCAGAAATTAATTAAATGTCTAGTCTTTAGGCAAAGCATATAACTATGGACTGCAAATGAACCACAAATATAATACATAGTTCTCTGTTGACAAAGTCATGAAGCGATTGACTACAAACAGGGCCAATTTTGTTTGCTAGAAATTCAGAAAAACAGATCTGAGAAAAATCTTTGGAATCTACAAAATTAGGGGAAAACAAACTTTAACCTTGAGAAATAAAAAATAAACAGAATAAAAATTCCTCAAATTAAATTTCAAGAGCAGGCTACTGGCGAAATCAGATCAAATAACATCTATCCACATAAACAGAACAAAATACATACAAAAAATTCCAGATCTGATGAATTTAAACAAAAAACCAGAAGAAAAAATAATAATTTTTTTTATAATTTGAATAAGAGCTTATTACCTCCTCTTCAGCCTCGCCCTCGTCGTCGTCGTCGTCGTCGTCGTCTCCCTCGCCGTCATCATCATCATCACCTCCTTCACCTTCTTCGTCGTCTTCATCCTCATCGTCTTCGTCATCGACCGACTGAACTGGAGGACCTCCAGAGGACTGTACGACCTCCTGCACATCGTCATCGTCCTCGTCTTCATCCTCATCGTCGTCATCGTCTTCGTCCACATCGTCGTCGTCGTCGTCGTCCTCGTCATCATCATCACCATCCTCTTCTTCGTCGCCTAGGCTGTCATCTAACTCAGACTCAGACTCCGACTCATATTGCTCCAATTGCTCAGCAGTCAAAGGCTTAACTTCGTTTTCCTCCACAACTTCCTCCATAAACTTCATCTCTAAACAAACCTCACACAACTTCCTAGAGAAAATCTCTTGGTTTTTGTCTGGAAAACGAATTGGGATTTGGATGAGAGAGAGAGGGACGAGAGAGGAGCTTCTTGGTTCGCTCTACCAGTAGCTCTGCAACCAGTGATCTCAGCCGCTGAAACGCGGGTTCACGCGGATAGGTGACGTGGCCATAAATCGGACGGTCCTTGTGAGCCAATTTGTACTTTTGTGTTTATGGGGTTTCCTGCGGCGCTTCATATTCGTTTGTAGTCAGCTGATTGTCACGTGCAAGGAGGGCGTGCTCGAGGTCTCTAGGGTTAGGGTTTCTTTTCGTGTTCTCCAGATTTTGGGCCCATATGTTTTGGGCTAGGCTCACTTCTGAGGCAAGCTATTTAACCCTTCCACATCGAGGCTATCAATCAAAAGTTTAAAAACCAAAATATCTGGCCCATCGTTTTCTGAGGGGGGTTATTATGCTGTGGGCCCCCATATATATATATATATATATATTCTGTTTTGCTAGGGTGGAGGTGGAGCTCATAAAAAAACAACTCAGTATTAATCAAAACTTTCTTTCACAATGTTAAAACTTTTTTGGTAATTTCGTGTATTTCTTTTGCAATCAAGTTAAAAACTAATGTTAATCTAAGTTAGGGCTTGTTCGGGAATGAGTATGAAATTACATTTTATGTTTGATAAGTGCACTATTGAGTATTGAGAATATAATACCTGACTATTGGTTCTGAACTTTCTATGTTGGGGAATTTCATACCCTTGACTCTTCTTAGTGTAGTTATTTTGGACTAATTTACCCCTATTCAAAATTTCAAATACCACTTTTTATTCATAACTTTTAATAAATGAAAAATGATATTATTTGAAACCTCAACAACTTTTCATTCCCAATACTGTACAAACCAAACATGAGAATGGAAGAAAGTGACATTTCCTGATCCTCATTTTCCAGCATTCCTAAACATAAAAATGAACATCTTCCATTTCCATCTCATAAGATTAGACATGGAATTTCATTTTCAAGAAGTTCAACTTGTTTTAATCTCTTCACATTGTATACAAAAAACTATCATTAATTGAAGTCTCTCCTCTCTTTATATGTGGGATATACTAGTTTGCTATGACAAAATACCCGTCTTTTTACACCTTATTTTGAATTCCGTCTTTATAGATTCTAATAATTTATAATAATTTAATTTTATACTATATCGCGTGTATACCATATTTAGGAAAAAGGAAAAAGTGTATCTCTTCCCTTAAATAAGGAAAAAGTTGTAAACTTTTGTGATATGGTTTATACCATGCACATTGCTACTCATACCATAAAATATTTATTCCTTTATTGGCCCATTTGGTCTATTGGCAAACTTTTGTGATATTGCCTAACCTTTTTGTTTACGTTTTACGGACACACAGGCCCTACGAGGCACATGCTGGTGTCTTTAACTAGCTTGCAAAATCAAGTACATTAATAGCAGGCAAAGTCTGGCAGTTCTATGGAACATGGCCAAAATCTTACTTCCTTGATGCTTTTGTTATTATAGTGACAGTCATATAGAGAACCCTAAATTTAAAATAACCATAATATACCAAAATTTTCAAACTTGAAACACCGAAATTCTAAAACTCAATAAACTTATATTTTCTTAAAAAGATTTGTTACAATCAAAATCCGAAGGGTCTTTGATTACGGGCCCTTCGGATTTTTTCTTTGGTGATTTCACATGGTTTTGGTGCATATGTATGACTGTATAGTGTTGTGATTTGATTTTGGAAGGTAAGGTGCTGTGTTGGGTTTTGATTTTTTCTTAAAAAACAAGAAACCCCACACTTTCCTTGAGTGGGAGAAACATGCAAAATTGTCCCCCGTCCATTCAAACCCATTAGGAGGAATTTTCAAATTTCATTGTCAGAAAAGGAAAATGAAAAAAAAATAGTATACAGTTGAGATTGAGAATGACGGGGTATGGTTCAAATGGTTGTTGGGTCGAACGTATAGCGTTCAAAGACTTACCAAGTAAGGTAGGTAAAACAATAGAATAAACCAACACGATAGTAACAGCTCATTACAAAATACCTATTTTATATATTAAATAAATAAAATAAAATAAACATTGGAGATATATTCACCTAAAAGTCAGCTGGGATGGCTCTCATCATCGTCTCATGAGTCACGAATCCAAGAAACGACAATACCTGATAGCGTTTCATGATCACCTTCCCTTCAAACATAAAACTACTGTTCTGTTTGGATTGCATGCCTATCTATCCATAGATATATCCAATTATATCTTGATTTAACCTAATTGCTCTCCTCTCTGCCACAATCCAACCTCTAATGTCTCAACAACAAGAAAGTAAGAACATATTTATCTCTAAACTTTGACCCAAATAACAATAATAATAATAATGTGTTGAAAGTTCTCGAAATGCCAAGTTTATTATTATGTGTTAATATATTGTCGTATGTGTGTTGTAATTACGGATACATTTTATAAGAACTTATAATTTAAAAGTGATTATTCACTTCGTCTATATTCACAACAAGAATTCGAATTTTACTCGTGTCTCTCATATTTTCCATTCTAGGTATGAAATATAAAAGGACCATATTTAGTGCATACAGTAGAATCTGTGTCACTGTATGTTTTAAATTGACAAATGAGGAATCGTCCCCGCATGAATTACTCCATGCCTAACGTCATCCATTCAAAGTACTCGACCACCACCCAATTGGCAGGGTCAAATTAATCATAGCTGGAACACGTGGATTTGGTACATAAATGCCTAATAAATCCCACTTACTATTCCTCCGCCAAGTCTACCTTTTATGTTATGCTAGAAACCTCTGCTCCGTCAACAAAAAAGAAGGAGAAAAGAAAAGAAAAGAAAAATATTCAAGGAAGGAACACAACACACAGATCATATATATATATATATATATCATCCTGTGCCCTGCAGCAACGTGGTACTCCTCTGCTTTCCGCTGGCTGGACTTTGAGTTCTCCATGCCTTCGGCAGGAATATTCCGGTGGGCGGAAATATTCGACTTCTCCTACTTCACTTCTGGGTGGAGCTTGAACTTGAATTTGCAGAGTTTCAGATGGCCGCGTTTCTCAATACTTGATGATGTGCTGTGGACCTTGATAACTGTGGTAGAGTCCTTGGTCTTGGCTGCTATGCTTTGCTTCTTCTTTGTCTTCTGCGGTTGTACCCTCTGATCCATATCATTTTCTTCATTTTTTTTATAAAAAAAAAAAAGGATAATATATATAAATATGTAGATTGTGAATATGTTAGCATAATCTGTTGGGTTAATTAGTGGGCGAAATTAATTTGATCATACAATTTTATGATGATGGGTTGAGTTGATTTTCGACTTCATTTTGTTTTAACGCATTTGTTTATGAATTGATGTCACATTTTTTCGTTTTGGGATGGTTTATAAGTCTATTCATCAAACTAAGACAAGCATCAAGGTTTAAATCCTATTTTGACATGTTTAATTAGCTACTTTAGAAATTATTAATATTTTTCGTTGTTAATAAGTCCAATGATGAGTTTTCTTTAAAGTTGTAACGCAAACCACCAAAGCTGCAATCGCCACAAGAAAAGAAGAACACTTTTCCCCAATTAATGGCCTTTCTGTCGGCGTGTTACCGCTAGGAGAATTGCGACGTCGTTTTTTGTATTTTGAGATAGGCCATACCCTCGAGTGCAACAAAAATTTAGATGATCAGTCAATTATATAACAAACACAGTCGTCTATGTGATCATCTTTATTTTCAAGTTTCTTTTTGCGAGACGCTTGAAGATTTGTTGCGAGAGACAGTATCAAAGTTGATTTTTACGTCTTGGTTAATGCTAAAGATTAACTTTACTTTCAAAATTCAAAGAAAAACCTGAAAGTGGATCCATTTGGATTACCTTGATGATCCACTAGTAATTTTACTCGGGCTTTTGAGCTATTGTGACCATGGTATGATTTGGCCGTGGGTTTGTCCTTTAGCCCTTTGCCTTTGGGGTCTATGTTGGTTATTTACATCCTTATTGGATAGGTGTTAGAAATGAAGATGAGATTCATGCACTATCAGAGCGAAGGTAAAATTATGTTTTTGATATAAGCGATATTGGATTGGGAATTGAGCATAAAAGACCTTGGACACAAGGGTAAATGTTTTTTACAAACCCAAACCCCTTACAAGAGAAAACTGAGTTAAAACATATACAAAGGTGAAACACTTTTGTTCACATTTAAGCTAGATTTGTGTTGAAAAGAAGGATAAGCATTAGAAGAGAAGAATATTGCTTAAGCTAATATAGAACATACAATCAATTTTCACAAAACATAAGCAACCAAATAATATATGCCTCGAGTCAAGACACTGATATGCTCATGACAATTTGTTCTCTCACTTTTTGTGTCAATCAATGAGCTACTTAGAGCACTTTCACTCATTTGCCATGGCACATGGCAAGGCAAGGGTTGTTACTATTCACGTGACTAGTGACAGCTCTTACAAAAGGCTTGTGGTGTTTCCATCCATTGCCATGACAACCACTATTCATATGAGATGAGGAGAGGAATTTGTATAGAGTTTTAGTGTGGGAAGTGAAGAATATAATTAATTATTTATTTAAAAAAATCTGAAATTTTTAGTTTTTTAAATAAAAAATTTCATTGTTGACCCATATGCTGCCAGGGCTATAGAAGTCCGCTGGAACTACAAATTGGGACTTGGGTCCCCTGTTGCCCGGGCTAAGGAGCATTGCTGAAAACGCCCTTAAGCAGAGCCCCCCAGGAGGGCAACAGGGCTCGCTAACCTCTTACACTGAGAGCTACAACCGTGTTATGTTATAGAAGAGGATGTTTCACAAGCCTCTGAAGCTTTAACGAATGGTTATCATGAGGCTGCCGAAGACCGCTTGAAGGACACTGCCCATGAGGCTGATTTGTGTGATGACCAATTTTCAGGCTCCTCTAACTAACCTTCTGAGGGATTTCAACCAAGCTGCCCATGATGCTGGGACTCTAGCTGCAGCAATTGCAGAGACGTTGGCTTGATATATATATATATATATATATATATATATGTCAAGATCAAACCAAATTATGTTAAGAATTATCACCACATTAATTATAATAAGCCATCCTTAACCTCTTGCAAGGACAAGTACAATCCATTAGTTTCACAAGCCGATGTCCCACGAGGCAAAGTAGGGCATGAATGATGTTGCCAATGAGGTTGATTATCTATATTTCTTTCATTTGTAGCACCTTAGCAAATCAATAAATTGGTTCAGTTTCTAAAATGATTTATACCTATGATGATAATAAGTTAGTGAAGGAGAGGCTTTGGATGTACTTGCATTGAAGCACAAAGACAGCAAAGATTTCTTCAAGACAGGGTAATTGACAATCCCATTGTCCCACATCCACTCCCATTGTCCCACATCGCCCAGTTGATGGAAGGAGGAGAACGGAGCTATGTATAAAATAGTCAGCCCAAAACAAGAATAAGCATACCTTTCTCGGCCTTTTGGCTAAGATCAAGTGTAGTATCTGTTCTTATCAGTTTAATATCTGATACGTGGGCCAATGGCCCACATGATATTAAATTAATTTCTTTAGGGGGAGGGCTTGCTACAGTAGCTTGCTACTGGAGCTCTCAAGCGTCGCCCAAGCGTTGCACTATTGCATGGGCCTGGCGCACCCCACCAAAACGAGTCTAAGCTTTTTGTGGCCTTGCCCAAAGTGTTGTTCATAATTTGAATCGTTGCCCAGCCCAAGCCCCTTTAAAATTGACGTTGTAATGCAAATCCCAAAAATTAAGGTTTATAGACTCCCCCGTAGGCCAGGAAATTCTGGTCATTTTGTTTATAGTTGTAAATTGTAATGCAAATCACCCGATTAACGGCCTTTCTGTCCGCGTGTTAACTCTTAATATACGTGCCATGTCTTTTGTCTCCTACAAAAAGAAATTTAACCATATGGTTTATATATGGTAGATTTCGTCTAAGCAGCAAGTCTTTTTTTTATTTTTATAAGAAGCGGTGAAATTTTATTCGAATGATTGGAAAAGTGCAACAAGAGCCACCCTAATTAGCAGTAAGACGGACATGTACTTAGGTAAATCTTCTCTAATAGCCTGAGTTAGTTTAAAGTTGAACTGATCTGAAGAGAATCGATCTCAAAAATTTCTTGACTCACCTTCATTGTTTGTCTAAGCAGCAGGTTTTGGAAGCATGCTATATATGATTTGCATTATTATGGTAACGACTTTACCTGCAGAAATATTTTTTACCTTCTGTGTAGAAAGCAATTAATGCATCATTATGGTAAGACAATCAAGTTTCATAACCACTACTCATAATTTAAAGACCTTAGCAGATGTGCAACATTCTTCAGTTTCTCTCCATTTCAACAACCTTCTTGTTAGTACGAATTTTATGTTGGCATTTCTTAGATACTAGCATAAACTCTAGCATAGGCTGTAAACGTGCTTTCATAAAGTCCAAGGATATAATTGACGCTGGCAGGATTGATGCAGCTCAGCAATCCTCGAAACACAAACTTGTGGTTTGACACTTGAAAGGTATTTGATTCAAGTGTAAGTGATGTCATTATCATGCATGTATATTAGGGGATTGTTTTAAAGGATGATTCAATCATGTTTTATTGATTTACTGTTTTTAAAAGTGAATTGAAGTTGATTTAGGAGTGTTTTCTTTTTAAGCAATTTTGGCCCAAATCAATTTAATTCTCCTACTTTCTTGTTTTAACATCCCTTTGATTTTCTATTACATTTTGGTTGCTTAGAAATCATGTTTCAATCATATCATAATATCAAGGAGTCAAGATACCCTTAATAGTTGACTAGGCATATAAGGATTCATTTGATCTTGCGATTGATTAAAATCTTCCTGTCTTAAATATCTCATTTCCTATTAGTTGGACTACACGTGACTAATCTTTAGAACAGAAAAGATACTTTCGTGATTTTCTGTCAAGCCATAGAAATTAAAGGTTTGGTTTTCGACGTGTTTTCTTTCTTGTAAAGAAAAAGTCTATAAAATAAGACATTTGTCTTCTTTGTTTTTCGGAGCTTTCACGATCATGTATTCTGTCCATAAAACTTTGGAAAGCTGCGTTTTTATTTGAGATAAGTCATCAAGTGTTCCATGTTTACTTCGTGATTTATCAAACACTTTTATCATTTATATTGCATTCATTTGCATTATTCGGTGACTCATATGATTGAGAGCACCAAGACCGTTGTGTTGGTTTTTCTCTGGTGAGCTTGAATCGATTGTGACTAGTATCGGATTCAACATAAAGAGCGTTGGAAGAACTTCGACGAGTTTGAAGCAATTGTGACCAGTATTGCGTTCAACATAAGGAGTCTCAAAAGATCATCCCGTGACAGAAGTTGAGTTACGAAGAAGTCGGTAAACATTATCTAGAATGTGTCTATGATAAGTGTGTGAGTACTTCTTGTAATCATTATTTTATAGTGGATTTGTTTTGGATTGAGGAGTTTCGTGGATTTTCCCCAGAGGCATTCTTAGTCATCCTACAGGTAAATTCACTTCTCCCAACAATGCATCAACCAACTTCTCAAACCCCTTTTTTCCTGCAAAGATGAAGTATTTGTTATAAAAATTATAGTTTTCCTCTTTCCATATAAACCAAATGCAAAACCCTTTATAATATAAATTGACAAGACCCGACCTAAATTCCGCTTTGGAATCCGAGCCGGACCCTATGCTTGTCCGACACCTGGCGGATGTCGGGCACGAATGACCTAATTGCCCTTCCCTACAAAGTACGATAAAATAACAAGGTTGACTCATACGAAAAAATCGACAGAGTCTCCCTTGTAAATTGGATCAATCCCAAAACATTTACACATGACAAACAAGTATATATATATATATATATATATATACAACCAACTGCCAGCATACGTATATATACATTCAAACAGTTAAATTCTAAGTTTAGGGCAAAATATCATAGCGACTACTAAGAATTTACAAATGAGTCAATCCTTTTACAAAACAAAAGTCCTACATCAAAAAGGAAAGCGCGGAAGGTGGAAAACGGCCCGGTGGTGGATCCTTGTGCACGCCTACTGCCTGGGGGCGCAAAACATTAAAAAGAGTGAATGGACCCAAAAATAAAGTTTAGAAAATAACATATGAACATACTAACCCCACTGTAAAAATAGTTATACAAACTAAATTATTCTCTTTATTACTGAAATCAATGCATTCATATAATTATACATGTATATAAGCCAATCATACTCATGGTCAACATTAATTTCTTAAGGCATTGAAAACAGTTTAAAACTATCACCTAGGTGTACCCCTTATTTTCGTCAATTCCTAATATCCGTCAATTCCTTGCATCACCATGGGTGATACGTACTCGCATGTCTCAGTGATACAAGGTCAGTCCAAGCCGCAACTCGTAGGATTCAGGGGACCGTAGTCCTCCTGATCTGCATTACTCGCTCCACACGAGTTCGAGTACCAAAAAACTCGTGGGGCAACTGTCAAGCATGCTGACTAAATCGAAGGCAACCAATACAATCTGAAGGCAACATTTAATCTGAAGGCAACTTATTTACTGAAGGCAACATTTGTATATCTAGGTACAAGGTGGTTTAGGAAAATATAAAGTTTCTGAAGAAAATCTGCTGAATAACTGAATTCCTGTAAACTCTAAAACTCTGCTACCATTTATCTGAAAATCTGATAATTAATTAGAATTTCTTTTCCTATATCTTTTAAAGGAGATTTTACTCGGCAGCATGCAAAACAAAATATGTAAAAGCATATAACAGTTGTAAAACACTAATCTTTAAATAAAACTTATTCAAGATCAAATACTGTAACTGAACTGCTTAAATTCATTTATAAAAATAAAGAGTCCACTCACTGGTAGTCCGTGCTCGCTAGACCTCTTGAAAGTCTCTCCTGCATGTCAACTGGTGCCCGGGTGCCTGATTCAATGACTATAATATTCTATTAATACAATATAGTATTAATTTAAAAACTCTGACCCCTGGCTCCTAGAAGTACGCGCGTCAAATTAAAATTGGTCTTATGGCCATAAAAGCTTGGAATAGTTTAGCAGTATCTTGGGACTCAAAAAGCGCTAAAGTCCCAAAAAGTCAACCCGGGACCCCACGGGTCCATGACCTAGCAATTATGATCCAAAAGCCTCTAGAAGTTCCAATATGCTTAGGGCACATGTCCCGAGGGTTTGGTCTCGATCGGACGGTCGGATTGATCACGATCGTACAATGGCACGATTTCTAAACCCTAGCCCTAGGGTTAGCTATTTCGGAGTATCCGGGACTCTGATTCACGATCCGTCGAATCCTACATGATTCTGAAATTTTCTAGAGTAACGTCTCTAAGAAAGATTAAGATCCAACGGCTCAACCATATTGAACCCGGAAATCGCACAATATGCAATAATCCGTTCGAGGCTCAAACGGTATCCAAATTGCGATCCGTGAATTCCTACGCGCTCGTGACAACCTAAGGATCTCATCGAGACATAGTGCAACTTCACTACCCTAGCCCACGCACCGCCACATGAGCCAGCAACGCTGGGTGCCCAAAGCGATTACGTATCGCAGGAAAATCTCAAAACCATGGCTCCAAACTCCTACCCTAGGTATAACACCCTATTTGGAGCCACTTTTGTTCTTGGACCTACCCCAAAAATTGACTGAAAGTGGTCGGAATCGAGATCCCAAAATCTGCCGAATTTCAATTCGCAAATCGAATTACCTACGCTGAGAATCGATTGAATCCTACCCAACAGGCAGCTGGAACAGCTCGAGAGGTTTAGAATCCATACATGGATCGTTCGATTTGGTGGCCAGATGACGGAGATCGACGACCGTGAAGTTTCACACGAAAACTGGCGGTTTCGTGGTTTTCCGGCGGAATAACAGTGGCGGTTGGCAGCGGGCTGGGCGGGGTGAGGTGGCGACGTGACGCCGGTTCTTCCTGGACCGATCCAGCAGTATATGGTGGTGGTGGTGGTGACGGCGCAGCAAAATCTGATCGGGGGGGTTTGTCGCAGAGAGGAAGGAAGCGCGCGGAGAGAGAGAGAGAGAGAGAGAGGTTTTGTAAAATCTGATTTTTTAAATTACCGTTTTGCCCCTCGTAGTATTTTAACCGTATTTTCTTTGTTAAAGCTCCGATTCGAGCCCACTTCGTGTCTACGAACTCATTTTGTCGTACTCTACGCAACAGTGTGTGTGGAATTGTCAAATTTCTTCTCGGTCAAAAAGTCAACTTTTCTTTAATAAATTATGCCAAGGGCAAAATTGTCTTTTTTTCTTAATAAATTACTAATTAAATATGAATTTAGGTTTGGGTTATTACATAAATAATATATAAAACAAATTGAAAAGTCTTTTAAAGTGAAGTAAAGCTAAATAAACAAATAATAGGCAAATAAAGGTAAAATAAATTAAGATTATGAAAGCAAGTCTAAGATCTCATATCAACCAACGGAGAGGGGGTAATGTGCCTTATATGTGCACACCCGCATCCATCTAGCACGAGGCCTTTTGGGAGCTCATTGGCGTCGGAGTCGTGGGAACTCCGAAGTTAAGCGAGTTGGGGGCTAGAGCAATCCCAAGATAGGTGACCCACTGGGAAGTTGCTCGTGAGCTCCCAGAAACAAAATCGTGAGGGCAGAGAGGGGGGCCCAAAGCGGACAATATCGTGCTACGGAGGAGCCGATCCCGGGATGTGACAATTTGGTATCAGAGCCACTCTGCCGTGTGGTGTGAGTGTGTCGACGAGGACGTCGGGCCCTTAAGGGGGGTGGATTGTAAGATCCCATATCAACCAACGGAGAGGGGGTAATGTGTCTTATATGTGCACACCCGCATCCATCTAGCACGAGGCCTTTTGGGAGCTCACTGGCTTCGGAGTCGTGGGAACTCCAAAGTTAAGCGAGTTGGGGGCTAGAGCAATCCCAGGATGGGTGACCCACTGGGAAGTTGCTCGTGAGCTCCCAGAAACAAAACCGTGAGGGCATAGAGGGGGGCCCAAAGCGGACAATATCGTGCCACGGCGGAGCCGATCCCGGGATGTGACAGCAGATGTAGGTCTCCAAGTCACAGAACCGTTGCCCAAAAATAATAATATAAGTAGAGAAAGTATAAAAGGTAGAAGAGAAGAGAATCAGATTATGATGGTAATTGTGGTATATGATATTATGATAGTATATCAAATGTGAATGAGGAGTGGCCTTTTATAGGCATCCAAGAACATGTAACATTCACCACATTAAACCAGAAAATCAAGGCATTCAATATAGAAATAATACATGAAAAAATTAAATATGTATAACCTCCACAATAAATAAAATAAAACAACCAAAATAATTAAATAAATCAAAACGGTTAAAATTTGAAAATATTTTTAAAATTCCAACAGAATTTAGTGTCTCATTAAACTTGTTTGTCTAACTATACCCATTCTTAGCACTAAAACTATAAATAAACCCTACACCATTTAATTTCTATAAACAAACCCAAAAAAAATTCAAAAACTGAAAGCTAACCCTATTGAATTTAATTTTGATTATTAAATTACTTTTGTAACACCCCGACTCCAAATTAAACCCCTTATTTAAATTATTTAAATTAATTAAGAGAAATTACAAATTTACCCTTGAGATAGGGGTATTTTGGTCACTTTCTTACCCGGAGAGAGTTTGGGGCAGTAACTAGTATTTTTGGATAGGTCGTACTGAGATGAGTTCGTAAACACGTAGTGGGCTAGAATCGGAGTTGTAACGAGAGAGATATGGTCAAAAGAAACCCAGTGGCACAATCGTAATTATTTTAAAATGAGATTTTTATAAAAATCAGATTTCTCTCTCTCTCTCTCTCTCTCTCTCTCTCTCTCTCTCTCTCTCTCTCTCTCTCACGCGACGGCAGCCGGCCATGTTTTGGCCAGCCGTGCTCTCCTCCGGTCACCGATGACGATGAGGCTGGTACCAAAATGATCGGGCCGTCATCCTCTTCCAACGCAGCCGGCTCCTGCCTCCAGCTGCCGTGGTTTCGTCGGAAAATGGAGAAGAAGCTGTAGGCGTCGTTCGAACTTCTCTGCCGTCGATCTCCCTCCTCCGGCTA
This sequence comes from Prunus persica, assembly GCF_000346465.2. Lineage (NCBI taxonomy): Eukaryota > Viridiplantae > Streptophyta > Magnoliopsida > Rosales > Rosaceae > Prunus > Prunus persica. Next base: position 9,037,658 of record NC_034009.1, read on the forward strand.
CCGATTCGGAAGAGCGAGGTATGATTTCTCACCTACTTTTCATGCTCTAGCTGCCTGTTGGGTAGGATTGGATCGATTCTTAGCGTAGGTAATTCTATTTTCAAATTGAAATTCGGCCGGTTTTGGGATCGCGATTCCGGCCACTTCCGGTCAGTTTTGGGGTAGGTCCTAGAACAAAAGTGGCTCCAAATAGGGTGTTATACCTAGGGTAGGAGTTTGGAGCCGTGTTTTTGAGATTTTCCGGCAACGCGTTATCGCTTTGGGCACCCAGCGCTGCCGGCGCTTGTGGCGGCGTGTGGGTGAGGGTAATGGAGTTACACTGTGTCTCGATGAGATCCTTATGTTGTCACGAGTGTGTAGGATTTCGCGGATCTCAATTCGGACGTCGTTTGACTATCGAACGAATATCACCTATTGCGCGTTATCCGGGTTCGATAGGTTGGGACCGTTGGATGGTCTCGAATATAATATATGTTAATCTAGGTATTTGTAGGATCGTGTAGGAATTCACGGATCGTGAATCGGAGCCCCGGATGTTCCGATTTAATAATTTAAAGTTTATGTTTTATATTAACCGTCAGATCGTGTGATCGTGAGCGATCTAACCCTCCGATCTGAACCAAACTTGCAGGACGAGTGTCCTATACCTTGTAGAACCCATAGGAACTTTTAGATCGGAATTTGGAGGTCGTGGGCCCCGTAGGCCGGTTTGACCAGGGTTATGGTAGTTTGACCCTTGGTTAACCGTGAGTCTCCCGGAGTAATCTCACCTTCCCAGGGGGATTATCGGGTGCTAGACTATTGTTGAGGTTTACACAATATTAGAATTAAATCATATATTTATATATGTTTGTAATGGTATAAAAAGAGTCTAGGATGTTAGTTTGAAGTGCTATACGCACTACCTTAGGCACCTCCCGGAATTTTGGTTACACTACAAATACCACCCAGTAATATGTTGAGGTCGCACGTGGCGTAGGTTATCCGGCGTGTCGACAGACCTCATACGTGGCGTTGGTTGTACCGGCATATGGAGAGATATGTGATATGATGTTCAGGTCTCGCGTGGCGTAGGTTATCTGGCGTTGAGACAGACCCCATACGTGGCGTTAGTTGTACCGGCGTATGGGGAGATATTATGATATGATGTTGAGGTCACGCGTGGCGTAGGTTATCCGGCGTGTCGACAGACCCCATACATGGCGTTGGTTGTACCGACGTATGAGGAGATATGTGATATGATGTTCAGGTCTCGCGTGGCGTAGGTTATCTGGCGTTGAGACAGGCCCCATACGTGGCGTTGGTTGTACCGGCGTATGGGGAGATATTGTGATAGTATAGTATGGTCGCACGTGGCGTAGGTTATCCGGCGTGTTGACAGGCCCCATACGTGGCGTTGGTTGTACCGGCGTATGGGGAGATATTGTGATAGTATAGTATGGTCGCACGTGGCGTAGGTTATCCGGCGTGTTGACAGGCCCCATACGTGGCGTTGGTTGTACCGGCGTATGGGGAGATTATGTGAAAACAGAGAAATAAAATAAGGTATTGCCTATGTGTGGAATTGGGTTTTAGGGAAGAACTACGTGTGGCTTGATCCCTCAGTGAGGGTACGTAGGCAGCCTAAGGTTATTAGGTGCAGCCGCAGACATAGATGTGATTGTGTTAGGAGGTTAAAATCTCGTATGTTGGTAGTTGAGAATTTTTGGAAGGCCGAAGCCGTTAATGTGAATTGCATGAAATTATATTGTGTATGTTGCCAGTTGTGGATATTAAATGTGTTTTTATGCAGGTTGAAATTTTGGAAAAAGTCCAATTTATAGGGGAGACTCTGCCGAAATTTCGGCAGAAGTCTACGTCTTTAGTAAGTGGGCCCGACATCGGGGTGATGTCGGGAATTCCACAGGATTTGCCTCGGGTTTTGGGAAATTCGGGATGTGTCCTTTCAACTTTAATGCCCTATTGAGTGTTTTAGGTTTTTTTTATGAGATTTTGGGGTTGGGTTTGTTTTTAGAAATCAATGGCAGTTTTGTAATTTAAAAGAAGTTAAAAGCCTTTTTGTTATGTTGTAAATGGACTTTGGATGTGTTTCTAAAGTCCATTTCATGTAGGTTTTGTTTTTAAAAATTTGGGCTCCTATATTTGGTATAATAGTGAATCTCCCAAGAATTTAATCTCTCTAGCACTCATATTTCTCATTCAAGTTTCCCTATTTGCAGCAAGCCAATGCAGGGTTTACTTGCCAATGGATGCCAGTCGCATTGACAAAACGCGCAAACAAACACCCAATTATGATGTTTGTGTCTCTTCTATTAACTCAGACCCTCGAAGCACCGGTGCAGATGTCAAAGGTTTAGGCCTCATCATGGTTGATGCAGTTAAGGATAAGGCAACCGGTGCTCTGAACAAAGCCGACGAGCTGCTTAAGCAGTGCCCAGGAGATCAAGCCTTACTCTCTTGCGTCAAAATATACAATGAGGTTTTACAAAATGATGTCCCACAAGGCAGTCAAGCTTTCACTCAAGGTGATTCTAAGTCGGCAGAGCAAGGCATGAATGATATTGCCACGAAGCAGATTCATGTGAAAGTGGTTTTTCAAGCAGCTCTCCTTTGGTAGATAACAACAAAGCTCTCCTTGATGTTACAGCCGCAGCAATTGCCTTGATATGTTTCTTGTTGTTGATGGTTTGTTTAACTATGTTAGTTTCCTTGGTAAATCAATAAATCATTTCAGTATCTAAAATCCTTAAGCTCCATTTGGATGGAGGGATTTGAAAGGATTTGAGTTTGACAATAAGGCTAAATTTGCTAAAAAAACAAGAACAGCATTAGATTAAATGTATTTGAAATAAGTAGATGCGATACATTTGAAATGGATTTGAAACAACTATATCCGAGGAATCATATGAAATCCATTTGTTTTCTTCCTTTTTTGATTGTCCAAATCTTGACATTCATGTATTACATCCACATATTTTGACTGCTCCCTCCAAATGGAGCCTCACTTTATTTCATCGTTATCATTTACATAATGATGTTAATACACTCAAATTACTATAGACTAATTTGATAATCAATTGCATTCCTTGAGTGATACTGATATGAACAGAGTTTACTGTGATTTCTTGTCCAAGCCACCCTTTTTAGTGCTGATGTAATATCTCGTCCACGCGGCACAAGAATGCTGACTTATGTGTCTTCTTCATGCCTCACATCTTGACAGGAACGGCCTACCCCATCCAGTGTTTACTTTTGTTTCCAAGCTTTGTTTCTAGTTTCTGATTTTTTCTGTTTGTTGTTTTGCCTTGTTCCCTGTTTCTTTCCATTGAGGCCACAAAGCTTAAGAGGGAAAAAAAATGATACTGATTGTTTGAAGCGTGTGTTTCTTTCAATTTTCCCATTGTTTTTACTTGAGCACTTTGGCTTGAAAAAGGTTGGTGTGAGAGGAGAGCAGAATGATGATCAACTTTAAGACATGTGAACCAACACAAAATGTAGACGCAATTGAAACTCGCAGCACATGGTTACAAAAACCGCCTGCAAGACGAGTGAACATAATAATATGTGGCAATCTGCCAATCCATCAAACTGAAACATGAGTATAAATTAATTGGCAACAGAACCAAAAAAACAAGCCCAACAAAGAGATCCATTTTCTTTTGCTGATATAAGAACCAAGAAGCAAAACCCCCCAATGAACAAGCTGGACAGCTCCTTAGCCCCCCCATTCTTCTCTTCCCCTCCAATCTTCCACTCTCAGAAAATGAGTTGCTCAATTTCATTCCTTCTTCTTCTTCATTTTGTACTTCTACTCATGGTGCTACCAATTACCCAATCTTTTGTTTTTCCCTTAGATGAAGGCGGTGATCTCATAGAAAAGACATGCAAGAAAACACCCCATTATGATCTCTGTGTGTCAACTCTACAATCAAACCCTCAAAGCTCAAACACAGATGTTCCAGGACTAGCCCACATAATATCTGATTTTCTTCTAGCAAAGGCAACTGATACACTGGATTACATCCATGGCCTGCTCAAGCAGTCTCCAGAGGCAGAGTTACAGAAAGCCTTGGCAAACTGTGCTGAATTGTACATCCCAGTGGTGAAGTTTAGTCTGCCACAAGCAATTGATGCACTGACCAATGGCCATTTTGGGTTTGCCAACTATGGCATTTCTGATGCTGCCAAGGAGGCTGATGCATGTGAGAAAGGGTTTTCAGGATCTACTAAATCACCTCTGACTGATGGGAACAAACTGGTAGACAACCTCTCTGGTGTGGCTGTGGCCATTATCAATTTGTTAAAGGGCAGCTGAGTTACTCTCTCCCTCTTATTGTAATATCATGTACTATTATTGCTCTTCTTCTGTAACTTTTGTCTGTGAAGCTTTCAGCTTTTTGTTTAGATATTTGTACTTGCAGCAGCAGTTTCAGCCAATGAAATTAGAATTTCTATTCTCTTTCATGTTCTTTTATGGGCTTCATCAGCAGAAAATTGTATGAAACAGAAATAACACTGTTTTAGCTGTGTTGTTGAATTTTGGAATTGGTTTGGGCCCGATCAAGTTTTTCATTGTCCAATAGCTTTAAGCCTCATGGTGCAGTGAACAGAAGGCTTCCAGGAGCGATCTAAAAATTCTGAAATTTCTGGTGCAAATGCTAGTTCCAAGAATTTATTAAAGCGTTTAGATGACCAGATTATAGGGTAATTTACTGTTTACCTTATCCAGATTTTGCCTTAACCAAGCATTTAAGATTGCTTAATGTCTGCATGTGAAGGCAAATGGTATCTTGTGACTAATTGGGGCCCTTCATATTTAAATTATAATAATTTTTTAAAGGAGGGAAGGCTCTAGAAACACAGGTGTAGACAGAGAGGGTCTATTCTCAACTCCCATGCAGCAATTATACAGAGGAGAGCCGCTGACTACAAGAAGCAGCCAATACCATGTGAAATCACATGCCAAGGCCAATGCCTCACAGCATGTCAAAAGAACAACCTGGTTCACAGGACTTCGATAAACAGAAAAAGGAAGAGGGAACCAAGGCGCACACAACATTTGGGATTGCCTTAAATGGTCCCACACAACCAGTAAAGAGAAATCAATGGATCCCTATTGCCAAGTTTGGAAAAGTCTTTTCCCTTTTCTTCAAAACCATTTGTGGCTAAAACCAATACACATTACATAACAAGAGTTCTAGACTTTCTAGCAAAACAACAGGAGATCAAAATTATCAACCCCTCGCGCTCATTGGGAAAACATACCTACATTCATTGCATTTCCAGCCATAAAGGAAATCTTTGCATCTTGCGAAAGAAACCGTTGCATCATCCAAACTATATTTAGAAACCCCATCATAATAAACCCTGAATTTCATAAAAGGAAAATGGCATTTAGATCACATGCCTGCATAAACATTACCAAGTGCCAATGGGATTCACTTATCACTTCCAATTTCAGCCAAAAGGAAAAAAAATGCAGTATTTGAAAAGAAGAATTGGTGATCTTCTAGAATTTACAAGGGAAAAGAATTTCGATTCTAAATCTTGGAAAACTAAACTAGTAGGAAAATTACCATAATTTTATTTGGACAGGTTGCAAAGAAGGCAACTCATCAGTATGCACTTGACATCACCTGCAGAACACTACTAAAAATTGTATCGTACGTAACCTCTCTCTGTCTCTCTCTGTCTCTCTCTCTGTCTCTCTCTCTGTCTCTGTACATACAGGGGATAAATCAGCTTCAGTAGACCATTCAAACAAAAAAGTGGAAGTATCAATGGCTTGCATGAGGATTCAAAAGCATATGGAAATTTGTTCTTCCAGATAGACTAGGCAACAAAATTGCAACATCATCCTGCCCATCTTTTCAGCTTCTCCCGCGGATCTGAACCAGCAACCTGCTCTACGATACTGCAAGGTGCAATAAAAGTGAAATATTTTATTTCAGACTGAAACTAATATTATTCCTCACGTTAAAGAAAAAAAATTCTAAGATATGAAGATTCCCAACAACAAAAAAACAGCAATTTTACCAGGATACATTTAAAGCTAAAATGAACTAACGTACTTGGGGGACTCAGAACCAGGCCCATTTGGGGCAGTTGATGACAGATTTGGGTAGTACTGAACGGATATCAAACTGCCCTCCATTCCTCCTCCAGACACAGGAGATCCCTCGAAGCTTACAGGTGAGCTTCTTCTAGAAGAAATTCCTGCACAGAAATGGCAATAGAATGTTACTGTCAAGTTATGAGTATAAGCAAAAAGTATAAATGTCTAGTAATGAGTAGGGAAAAATGATCATAAATCCTTAACAGGAAAGGAAAAAACCACCACAAACTTGTTCCAGAAAAAGAAAAAAAATTTCCACTTCCATCAAAGTGTTTTCTAAAGCCTAACCTATTTTCAATCAGATATAGCCTAGTCTCCCTATGTTGGTTGCTGACCCTATCTATTGAGGAAAAAGATGACAAAGAAACTAGTATTACATTTTTGAAGGCAAAAGGCATATTTAATCAAATAAACAGAAATAAAAACCAAATAATAGGGACAAGGAAAGGGCTTTAGGCATCTCTGTAAACAGTGTATGTAAAAATTAACCCATTTATTTTTCAGGGATTAGCCAAAATAAATGATAGAGTAAGCACTGATGAGATCCAAAAGTTTAACTATCAATCACATAAAGCAAAAATGATATGCACATCACAAGTTCACCAAAACAGTTTGGCCATGTATTTCGTTGGGTTCCTAACTAGGAAAACGTGTTCTGTCTTAAACTAAGCTATTTATTATCACCAGAAACAAGTTAAGAACTATCAAATACCGCAGATCTGGTTACTGAAACTCAAGTTCAATCAAAGAAATATTACCTTGAAAGATTAGTACAAGACAGAAAAGAATGGTGAACACCATGGCAAATATGCTGCTATTGGAAGATGATGCCTTAGCAGCTTTCATTTTCTTCAAGGCTTTCATCCGATCAATCCTTGCACGTTTCCACATGGCAATCTCAGAGAGTTCCTTGATCAACTTCTGGTCTGCTGCATCCAATGATGGACCTCTTGGAGGTCTGGGAGGTTTAGGAGGTTTTTTATTGGTCATCTTCTTACGCTTATCCTTCACCCGTGTCTTCTCTACGTGATCTGTACCTTCATTTCCTTGCAACATCTTGTTTGTTGCCACTTTCAAATTCTCGGGGGAGACTCCATTGGAATTGGACCCATTGCCACACAAACTGACCCTCTCTTCAACCTTAACTGATCCATCCAAAAGTCCACCACAAACCTTAGAAATTAATGTCTTTGCCTGCTTCTTAGCACTCGAAACAGGGCTGTCGCTTGAATCTTCTTCACTAACTACCACCCCACTTTCAAGATCAACTTCAGAGTCTTTTTCCCTCGGACTCTTACGATCCATTACAACCAATTAACCCAACGTAATTGTTAACCTGCTCCCCAAACTCCAAATGATCAAAGCCACGATATTTTTCACCCCTCAAAAGGAAACAGCCAAATTTGAAACTTTGGAGTCAACCCATTATAAGGAATTACCTCTTTGCAACATATATATACTAGTTTTACAGGTGAAACTTGATATCTAGCTTCATCAAGCAAACAACACTTTCCAATTTAACTTGCAATCAAATGGAAGACAGCTTAATTGAATGCAATTTAACTTGTTCGACACGGCTCATGCGCTTTCCCAAAGAACAATCAACCTTTAAAGTTTAAACAACAACCTCCCTTCTTTTTTTTCCCCTTTCCTGTCAATCAACAAAACCCTTCAACCATTACCAATAATACAAGCCAAAAACAATAAAACATACAAAAGCTCGAATGTAATGTGCACAAAAACGTGCTGAGAATCAATAAATTAATAATAAAAACTTGAATGTGAATAACAGCTTTCAATTGCTTAAATGTACCAACATAGAGCTTCCAAAGCAATGCAAAATCGAAACAAACCTGATCAAACAAAACTAAAGACTGAAACTTTAAAGCAAAACCAATCAAAACTACATCAGGCAACGATTTAAATGGACCGTATGAACATCCAATCAACCCCTTCACATCATCAGGAAAATAATATTGTAGTTCCCAAAAAACCCAAAACTCAAACATTGAGAAATGATTTGAATAATGAAATAAAAATTAATAAAAGACAAAAGAAAAGGGAAAGTAGAAACCTTCAAAAGAACGCGAAGAAACCCCAGATCCGATGCGGAGAAAGAGCTTCCAGCGAAGCTAGCGTCAAATACGGAGGCTCAAGTGCTAATTAAAGAGAGTCAGAGTGAAGGGGAGAGAGAGGGAGAGAGAAGGGAATGGACACGAGGGGTTCTAGGGGAATCACCGAGAAAGTGCTGTGCTTTATATAAATATTTTGATTTTCAGATTTTCATTATTGTGGCGCTATATCTTCGTCGGATAAACACCACCGCAAATGATGGGAATCTGATGTTTTCTTCTCTCCTCAAAACCTTCACCGACACTTGCATGGCATTTTGAGTCTTTGACTTTGTTTATTCAAATCTTTTTTTTATTTTTAAATCCCTTTTGGCTACTTTTGATTACAGTTGGCTAATTAGGGTTGGCCTTTGTGATTAGTAACAAATTCTTCTAATCCAATTTTCAAAGAAAAGTTCAAATTCTTTTATAATGACAATGGGTATATGCCATACAATCTTGTGGGATATTCTTTGTTAGTTTTTTCAATTAAATTCAGGTTTTTGTTTTGAACATGAATTTACATTATTATTTGTTTTAACTAACAATGTTTTTTTTAATGAAGTTTTAACTAACATTTCAACAACATAATCAACCGGAATGTCTAGTAATAGAAATTAATCAATCTTATAATGCTAAGTTTAGCAATAACTCAGTTATTTATTTTTATCCTCATTAAATCCGGGAGCATATATCTCTGTCTTCAAATTTGTGCTGTAATTGCAAAGATCACAATCATTCATTCATAACATACGGTATGAGGAAGTTTGTAAGGGATTTGTTTACAATCTAGTTGAAGGATTAGGATTTTCTTCGTAAAACAAATGTCACAAATCTTAACCGAAAGTAGTTTGGTATTCTTTTCTTATAAGTAACAAACTATATGGTCACGTAGTTTAACTAATTCACATATAATAGTATAAGATAGATATTATAAACACAAAAAAGAGGGAAACTAAACACATTCTTAATAAATTCTTGTATTATTATATTTTTTTGCAAAACAAAATATGAAGATAATTGACAAAACCCAAAAAGATACTGACAACAGGTAAATCGAATATGAATCATGTAAATGTCGTACAGACAAAATTGGTCCAAAAATTTAAAATTCATAAGGACATTTGTAGGGACAAAAGAAAAGATAGTCATAGTCTTAGCTGGATTGTGACCTTCAATTACTGCTCCTCCATATAATTGAGAAAAATCTCTCTGTGACCAAAATCCATGAACAAAAAAAGATAAAAATGGATGGGTTATGGGGTAGGCCAACCTCCACTTCACTAATTCCACACTCTACACTCCACGTGAAATAAAAATGCAGAGATCTTAAAGGTGATATTGGAATTTAATTAAAGGGCTTTTGATGCTGCGTAGGTGGGGGACTTGTTTGGAGCCCACCGACCTACGTGTATATATGATCAAATACAAAGCTTGTTTTCTTTCTTTTTTGCTAATTAAGTTGATGTTGTTGTTGATAATTGAGTTTATGTCCCATCCTTTGATATGGAGGGCACATTCAGAGATATTGTGCTCCTGTGGTGCATGCATTGTTTAGGTGGATAATTTCCCAAAATTAAGGAAACAACTAAATAATTGAAGTGTTTTAGAGTGTTAAACATAAGAAACGTCGATGCATTTGTAGGAGACATTGGTTGAGTGTTTGTTGTAGCAGTTGATTTGTAGCCTAGCAGCTGATAAGTTGTTTACAACGAAAGCACGGGAACTTCAACATTGAGCAGGTTCAAATTCAGATTTAAGAAAAGTGGTTATCTTCCACTTAAGCCAGCAAAGGCATAATAATTAATTATTATTATTTTTTAAAATTTTTGCTCCTCGGCCACTTATATCGATTTGGGACCACTTAAGATTCTGTTAAATATGAGCTATCAAATGTACACAATTCTGCATATGGGTCTGGGTCCCTGGATAGGACACCCAACTATGTAAGCATGTTAGGTTGTCAAGAAAGTTGGTCCATTCTGTTGAAATACATACATAACAATATACGTACCTAAATCTGTTTTACAATCTTGTAATGGCATGATTACACTTCCTCCTCATATGATTCCCATTCTTGACTTACTCTGCCATCAATTAGGGGAGATCTACTAGGGGAGTAGTTGATTAAATTATGATTAATTAATTATGTTATCTTTTTTTTATTAAGTATAAGCGATAGTCTAAAATATAGGGAGGAAGATTTCTCACTCACACACTAACTATGATGACATGAGTGTTCGAATCTGAGACCTCTATCTAACCTTGCTCCCTCCAACCCACCTACAACATTTAATAAGGGTAAATTTGGAAAACAAAAATTAGCTTATGTGATATATTTATTGACATTGTTTTAAGTGTAAGAAAAATAACATATGTCGTGAGAAAAAAAAGGGAGAATGTCCAAAAGAAAAAGTTAGAGAGAATGAGGTGGTTTAGGGAGTCCATTGTAGATGCCCTTAGTCACAATGGCCTATGAATATAACGTGGGGGTTGAGGCAAGTAGGAAGGCTACCCTCTTGAACACAATGGTCCTACAGTCCATTGAAAGGCAAGCTAGTAGGAATGCACCAGGTTTAAAACATTGGAGAGAACTCTGAATGGAACGCACCAGGTTTTATTAAATTAAAGTAGAGATTCATATGGTTTATATCGACATACATTTAGTTAAGACAGAGTACTATAAAGTTTGAAGCCGAAATCACAAAGCACTGCACAAGTTGACATATGCTAGAGCTTGAAAATAGCAGCTCCACTCGAGGGCTTGGAAGCGAAAATATATAGGCCGAGATCATTATTGTTTATGACACCTCTGTCGATCCGCGACTGGTAGAACCGTTCCTGATACAGATTGAACAATAAAATGATATTTAGGTTCAACAACTCCAATAAATCAACAATGGAGAAAAAATCCAATTAAGGATGATGTTAGAGGATATAACCTTCAAGTTAAGAATAAACTCTGGGACAATACTATCCTTTACCAAAGCAACAGCACAGCCACCCCATCCAGCCCCTGTAAGCCTTGCCCCAAGAGCCCCATTCTCCCGACAAATATTTACGAGTTCGTCCAACTCCGGACAGCTAGTTTAGTGAAAAAAGAAAAGACATTGTAAGTGGGTAAGGACCATCTCAAATTACAGATACATGTACGAGTGATAAAAAAACTATTGCAATTGTGTCAGTATGCATCTAGATTCCAGGGAGCTGGAAAATAGAAATTTGTACCTGCACTCATATAACACACTGCAGCTATAATGGCTCCCATTCATAAGATCGCCAAGGTGCTTTAGCTTATCCTCATCACTGCAAAAATACTTCCGAGTGTTAGAATTAAACCTTTGGGAATGTTCCTACCTCTAACAAGATGTTAAAACACCAGTGCATGTCCATTACAGAGCATGCAGTGCAGTGACCTGTAATTACCATTGGCTACAGAATGAACATGAGAGTATAAATTCCTCATTCAAACCAGACAGATCTAAGCTCACTTGAGTATCTCTAAGCTAAAATTTGGAATTCATCAATTTTCAGCATTTTCTAAATGGAACTGTTTCTTTTTTATCTTAAAACAAATGTACTTTTACTGCATCAGGGGGAAGGGGGAAAATATCCCATATGAATTAATATAACACACCACTGGCTCTTGTAGCAAAAGTGGGGTATTTCTGTGTCTAATAAAGGGGTAGAATTTAAAATGGGAAGGCTATTCCCTTCTTGTAGCATACGCAAATTGCCACTTCCTCAACTAATATGCGCACCTTAAATTTGATGATACAGCCTCCTTGAAAGCATGTACCCGCTTGGCTTCAGAGTAGACATGGGAGGCTCTCTGGTAAACAGGAGTTTGTCAAAATTAAAGAAAATTTCCAATTTGAAAGAAAAGAATCAACAGATTTAATGATAACTTGATATAGGAGACAACAAAAGAAGTACCTGATATAACTTGAAGTGCTTAGCAGCATTCAGCACATTCAAAGAAGATGGAGAAGTTGCGAAGATAGATGGTAGACTTTCCCCAAGGATTTTCTCTATTTCGGTAGTTGTATAAGGTTCTTCTTTTAAATACTCCTGCAGCAAAGACAAAGTGTTATGTTAACTGATAAAGATACTGGAGTGATTAATATGAACCTAAAACGACAAAATACATAAATTACATGTATCAACCACTGGTTGATAAAATGAAAATTTTGGCACACAATGAAGGAAACTACCTTTACAGCAAGGGCAGGATCTGAAGACCCACGAGTACTAGCAAATGATATGCACAACCCTTCAACATCAGAAAGAGTTTTGGCTTTTGAAATTGCCTCTTGCGGTTTCATCCCCAAATTTATACCCAGCAAAATCTGAAAAAATTCCAAGACCACATTGTGAGTATATAATATTTCTGAAAATAAAAGACACCCACCCCTGTATTAGGATCTCAGAAAAATGGATCTAAGATTGATGTTTGGACCAATGCCTAAAATTATATTAAATCACATGTAAGATATATCTTACTACAGAGATTATCAAACTTACAGAAGCTAGACGACATTCAACAACTCTGTTATTGTAATTTATTGCCGCCGTTACTGCTTTCTGAGATTCTGCTAAGGAATGGGCTACAACAAAAGTTCCACCATCTGGAAGTCGCACATCAGTAGCACGTATAGGGTTGAAATCAATTAGCTCTGCAAATCCAGTCTTGGCCATCACTGAGATTGCCTGATCCATTCCACCTGATTGTGTACCAATGTGTCGCTCACAGTCGCATGTAAGTTGGGCAACTTCTTTCTGCTCACAAGAAAGAATGTTAGCATTTGAAAGAGGTGATTCTAAAATCAGAAGGTCCCTTGAAGATTACCAAGAAACTTATTTATACATCTACAGACTATTGGTAGACATGCTGTTTACCTTGGGAAAATTCACATCAAAAGCAGCCATTATAGCAATAGTAGAAGCACAAACTAATGCCGCAGAGCTTGATAGTCCAGACCCTATATGAAACAAACAAACCAGTATGTAACATCTCAGATTGTACTCCACTACATGAGAAAAACTTAACCTTAAAATTGGCAATATATAGATTTTATATATGTATTAAGTAATTTATGGGAACTATACCTGCAGGAACTGTTCCATCAACAAGAACATCAAGTCCAACTGGTGCGCCAAAATTTGCTCCTTTGGATTTGGCGTACTCATAAAAACCTTTGTACCTGAAGAACATTAGCCATCAGTACCTCATAATTGATTGTTTTAACTTTTAAATATTCAAAAGTGTTCATCATTAAGGCGAATTAAGATAAATATAAAGTACCAACAACCCTTTATATTTTCTATCAGGCAAACTGCTTGATTAATTAACAAGCATTAACTGATATGAAAGCAACAACTAAAGCATGGGTTTTTCTATGTCTCACCCACAAATGAAGTAATGGCCCCATTTGTGATTCTTCAAGTCAATTTCCTGCACCCGAAAAACAAAAAAAGAAAAGTCATGAACTTTGACCGAAATTGAAAATCGACTTGGGAACCACTGTAATTAAGCAAATGCGCAATTCAAACAATTATGGGTCGAAAAGATACAAAATTTCAGAAAAAAGCAATGCAAAAAAAAAGGCAAATATTAAGGACCTGGTTAGGGTCAGCGGGATAAGTACATATTTGGTACTTATCGTTGACATTGGCAATTTTGAGAACCTTCTCGGCCTCTACCTCGTCGTGCCTCCGAATTGCGACAATGGTGTCCTGTCGTATCGCCATCGGCAACACCGAATAGCCCTCATAGTCTATATGCTCTCCGATCAAGTTCACTCTCCCTGCCACCGTCCGATCACACAAAATCAAAAACACATACACAGAGTTGAAAACTAGAGAGAGAGAGAGAGAGATACAGACCTGGAGAGCGAGCGAACAGTTGAGGGGCTTGACCGAAGACCTGTTGAAATTTGGACTTCAAAGTGTGGAAACGAAGCTGCGCCTCTTCGAGTTGGGAAGAGTCGCCATAGACAGGATCCAGGCTGTCGTGAATTGGGATCGGGAGCTCTTCGTGCTTGAAGATTTGAGCCATTCGATTGATTGATTTGCTTCCTCTGCAACACTAAGTCTTCTTGTGGTGGAATAATAATACAAAGGAAATATAATAATCTACGGCACTATGATGACGAGGGTGATTGAATTGCACTTTGTATATATAGCAAGCGGGAGAAAATTGTACTAGTTTAATTGGAGGTTGTTTGTCGTTGGGCTTTTCTTCTAGAGAGAGAGAGAGAGAGAGAGAGAGAGAGAGAGAGAGAGAGAGAGGAGTTTGGGCCAAAAATCTGAAACGGTGGATGGGAGGAGTGTTGCACAGGACAGAAACCGCTAATTGATATAGTAAAAGATCATAGGATTAAGATTCCGATATGTTAAAAAGGAAGGCGGACAAAAGATAATCCCAGTTTAATCAGTTTTCCTTTTAATCCACTTTTTTTTTTTGTCTTTAACGGATTACAGCTAAATCTAAATCTAGTTACGTGGGAAAATTCAGAATTCGAATTCCAAAATAGGAGTTTTGTTCTTAATTGGTTAGGGATGATTTCACTATCCGACGTGGTTATGGATAACTTCGGTAAAATGAATGATGACATTGACACGGATTACTCTGGTAGTTGCCACGTCAGGTTGGTAAAAAAGTTATGGTCTGAATTATATGCGAGTTAGGCTAATTAGTTAGAGTATTGAATTTGCTTTATTGTACTCAAGGTTGGATCATATCATCGTATATTAGACTAATTTATAGTAATTTAATTTGTTGTTTGTATAAGAACATATTGATATTAAAGTTAGTGCATGTAGTATTCTTATTTTCTAAAACTATTTAATAATTATTTGAATTTCATCTTCAGTTTTTTATTATTATAAAAAGTTATAGAAATGAGTATTTGAATTGGAGAGCACATCCGTTCTAATTTACTTGGCTAAATTGTTAGAAAGGAAATTTTATCTTCAGTTACAATAGGCGGTGAACTGAAACTGGAAAAAAAAACAAAAAAAAAAAGTTTATATGGTAATTGGTGTGCTCTTTTAGAATATTTGGCTCATGATAAATCAGGGGATTGCTTTTTATCCCCTTATCTAATTTTGCCATCTATTAACTACGGATTATGTTTTAGCATTTAATTCCAAAATACTAATCCTCAATAATTTCACTACGATATAAATAACAATTGATTATAGGTTAAATGTTGTCTTATCTTGTATGGGATGAGTTGGTGTCGTTGCAAGGAGAAAAATTTAGTTGTAACGGAAATAATACTATTTTGCTATTCTCGACCAATAATGCTATATCACGTGGAAGTATTGTCACGCATGTTATAACGTTATTAATTAAAGACAACAAAATAGTGTTATCTCCATATTCCCCCTCTCATGAAAGTCTTTTTACGTTGCAAAGGGTTTATAATGGAACTTTTTAGCATATGCCCTTTATCAATAAAATTATATAGCTTATGATAAATAAAAAAGTTGCCTTGTCTCTAACGGAACAAATTGCTTTTATAACCCATTTCTTACATTAGCTACATTAACCAAATGATCTAGTGGCCCCCACGCTATGGAGAACAAATTCCTAAACTATTCTTGAAATGAAGATCATCCTATTTCAAATGTTGTCTTGTCTCTAACGGAACAAATTGCTTTACTAACCCATTCCTTACCTTGGCTACATAAATCCAAAACATTGGCCACCAAGCTATGGAGAATAAATTTCAATCTTTTTCTTTCTTTTAATAGGAGTGTCATTTTGTACATGCAATATAATGGACAAATTCAAACACAAAACTTCAAAGTATGAATAAATAATTATAGCTAATTGAGCTTCAAGTTCTTTGATAATGCACCTTCACTTTGATAATTACAAGCTGACACAACTAAAATACGTGTGAATGAATGTCATTTTTTTTGAACTTTTAAAGTTTATTTTTAAAATTAATGCGGGTTGAGGGATTTCGAATTTAAAATCTTTTACAATATTTTAAAAATACCACTAAACTAAAAGCTAGTTAGTCATTGAAGTTGAACTTATACTTTTCAACAATTGATCATTGTAATAGTTTAGTTTCTTTTCTTTTGGTCTGAAAAAAAAAAATCAACAACATTATGAAATAAATTCACTTAGAAGACAAACACATATCAAATCTGTTAGGGTTAACTACATAAAAGTACCTAACTTTTGAGAGTCATTTCAAATTAATATCTAATCTTGTAAATTTTTTGTGGGCATACTCAATTTGTCGAAAAACATACAAATTAGAGCCTCTGTTGGTTAGATTGTTAGTCAATCTATTACGTGTTCGCATGACCTTTTTTATGTGGTTTTTTTTTTGGCTGAAGTGGACTCCACGTGGACAAACAAATTAATAAAAAATTCCATTGGAATTACTGAGATTAAACCTGGGCCGTTGGATTTAAATTAGAGTAAAGGGTAGGTTTAAATTAAAAAACGATTTGAAATCAGACTTGCTTTTGAGCAGGCCCGTCTCCACATGAGTTGCTACGAGCTATGTAGGTCCGGGCGGAAACCAGACTAAATTTCGCCTGGCATTGTGGCATTTCCCAAATTTTGGCGAGACAAACAAAACAGGAAAAGGAGACAAATCAGTTTCATTCATATTAAACCAGGAAGGAATCCTCGCTCATATAAATTTTGACGGATCCTTTCAATCTCCTTCACAGAGTCCTCACTTTGATAGGACTCTCTAAACCAACTTACTTTACATACCTCTGCTCTTTCTGTGTGTGTGTGGATATATACAATATATATATATATATATATATATATATAGGGAGAGCTCAAGAGTTGCATATTGAAGAAGAAAAGAAAACAATTAGAGCCATTCTAGAATCACTACAAGAGAAATCAACAATAATGGATGATGGTGAAGCTTTTGGTGTTGAAACTGGAAGCAGAAGCAGTGTTTTAAGCCTACTTCTGCTATTATTTTCAGTGGCTCCTCCTATATTGGCGGTTTGTTTTGAGATTTCGTTGTTGAAGTCAGTGACGTCATTGGTGCTGATTTTGGCGTCTCTAATTTTGTGCCTTAACCTTTGTAAGTGTCATGTTTTACATTGTTTAGATCTAATTTTAAGTTGTGTTTTTACATCATTAATTGATTGTTTTTGTTCTTGTAACAATTAATCTTGCAGGGTTCTTGCGGCTCCTCTGGCTTTTGATCAGACTAAGGCTCAAGCATGACTCGTCCTGCAGTTTCTTTGAGAAATGGCACACATGGCTCGATGAATTTGTGGCGGAGCTGAACAAAGGGAATGACAAGAATTTAGGACCTGAAAATAGAGGTTATAGTTTTTTCAAGTCTAAGAGATTATAGTTTAATGTTCTAGAGTTTAGGTTTTCCTTTTCTTGTAGTATAAGGTTCATCTATCATTGTAAACAAACAAATATTCAATACAATTCAAGGTATTTTTTTGTTATAGAATAAACAGAAGAGATGAAGCATCAATATTACTACTTCTCCATCATTCTCGTCTATAACATCCTCCTCTTCATTAAATCTTATCTTCCTCCTCATCCACCAAGATAAATGACAAGTATATTTCAAATCCTTTGCACTTATGTCAGCCGTAGTCGTATCATATTTAATAACCTCATCAAGGGGCAATGGAAATATATATATATATATATATATATATATATAGAATTATATGAGTTTTTCAATCTAGCCTTCTCTAAATCCTTTTTGTTTTTTCTATTCGGTAGTCATTGTACTTTGTTTTTGTTTTGTTTTTCTTTATTAATAAGAAAGGACTTGATGTTCTAGTGCTCGAAGTTTTCCTGTTCTTGTTTATTCAGATGACAATTGTATCACTTGAAAACATTACTACGTGATGATGCTTTGGTACAAGTCTACCAAAATTGTTTTTGGCCTATAAAAACCAGCCGGAAACAAATTAAATGAAACAATTAATAAAATAAAAAGAACACACGTAGAGCATTATTAAACAATGAAAGCTGACTTGATTGTTTTAGTTTGACCGGTTTAAAACCAATATATAAGATATAATTGGTATTTAAAAAAAAATCAGTCTGTCTAAATATATTATTTAAAATTGATTGAAATATATTTAGTGACTGAAACTATCCATGTTTTATACTGTGAGTTGGTTACTAGTAACCAATTTGTGAGCTATCTATCATGTTCATTCATTAAACCTTTGAACTAAGGATTATATATATGACATTCCTTGATGATGATGTTGTCACATGTATATGGTGAGTGTATATAGGTAAAAATGTGATGACTATTAGCACATTTTTAAGATGTAAAATGAGAATAAATATTTGAGTGACATCAGTTGAGCACTTATGGTACAAATGCTTCAAGAACGTTTCAAGATATATTTGAGATATTGGAAGAAGCTAAAATATTAGTCAATAAAATGAGTTTATAATTATGCAACTTACGGTGTTTTGTTGTGAGATTTCGTTGTTGGATGCGTTTATGGTGGTTTACGCGTCCAAGTCTTCAACTTTGTAAGTGTCATGTGTTTTTATATTTTTTAGATCAAAATTTTAAGTTGTTTCTATTTGTTTAATTAAATCAAATCTTTAATTGAATTAATCTTGCAGGATGCCTGTGGGTAGGGGTGGGCATCAAAACCGGAATACCGAAACCATCCTAAAACCGTGCCAAACCTTGTCAATCTCGTGCCCTCCCATTTGGTGTTGACGTGTAAACAGGATGATACCGTGTCATCCCCTTACTGTTTGGCACGACATCGATTCCAAATTTGTGATCCCATTTGGTGCCATACTGTACCGAACAGTACAGGTAAATAATAATCCTAATTTAATTTTAGTTCCTCCTCTCTCTCCCACATATATTTCGCCTCAGCTTCGTTTCTCCTCCATCCTTTCCTTTCCTTCCCTCTATCTACTCTTCTCTTCTCTTCTCCTTTCTCAATCATGATTTGAAACCATAATTCCCAAATCCTCCAACATCGATCGATCTCATCTTCTTCGTCTCCTCCTCATCTCTCTCTCTCTCTCTCTCTCTCTCTCTCTCTCTCTCTCTCTCTCTCTCTCTCTCTCTCTCTCTCTCTCTCTCTCTCTCTCTCTCTCTCTCTCTCTCTCTCTCTCTCTCTCTCTCTCTCTCTCTCTCCCCAACACAAAACAATAATAAGTTAATAACCCTTGTGAATACTGCAATTGCCTACAGTTCTCTCTCAGACTTACATATTTGCTAACGTTATATTTGAAAGAAACTAATATGCATTGGACCCAAACTCTGCTTTTTCTTTTTCTTTCTATTTTCTTCAATTACTTTCCTTTTCATTTACCAAAAGTAAATAAATAAATAAATAACTTTATTTTTATTTTTTTTATTTTTACGGTATCAACATTGACATGGAATCATACTGGTCCCGTTTGAGTTCGGTACGGTTTGAACGTGTTTTCAAAAACTCTCAAACTGATTCTCCTATTCGAGATTGACACTGGGATGACCCCCATCCCGTGTCATCGCGTACCGTGTCCAGCCCTACCTGTAGGTGCTGTGAATATTCTGTTTTTTGACCTGATTGGATTTAAGGACAAGCTCCAGGCTAAGGCCCCGTTTGAGATTGTTTTTTTCTCCAAAAATCTGCTTCACTTTAAAGTTAAGTAGTTTAAGATGTTTGGTAAAAATAAAATATCCCGATTATTTTAAAAGCAGTAAAGGCAGTTGCTTTTCAAAGTTGCTTTCAAAAGAAGTAGAGATAAACCTTTAATGAATTTTTTTTAATTCCCAAAATACCATAATTCATTTTAAAAAATGACACCACCTCCACTTCCACATCCAACTCCACCACTTGCACCACCACATTCATTACCTCCACAACCACCGCCACAGCCACCACCACATCCTCCTCCTCCTCATCCTCTGCCACCACCACCACAACCACCACCTTCTCCACGACCTCCACCACCACCACCTCCGCAACCAACACCATCACCACCTCCACAACTGCCATCTCCACCACCACCACTACCACAACCACCAACTCCACCTTCATCACCACCACCACCTCCACTCCATCACCACCACTACCACCACATGATTAGTACATAACACTTTCAACATCATGTCTATATTAGTCATTATTCACAGTTACAACAATTTTATATTAAAATTTACCAAACGGTTTTGACACTACTTTTTGTACTAACAACACTTTAAAAATATTGTTTACCAAACATGGTGTTGCTTTACTTTACAGCTAATTATTTTCAAAGCACAGTAGAAACAACTTTTTTTAAAAGTGACAGCAATGTCAAATTGGGCCTAAGATAGTGTAGTAGCATCCCAATCTACTCCCACACCTATGGCGCGTGTGCCAATTAATTTTTTTTTAGTCTTAGTTTTTACATTTTAAAATTAAGAAAGGTAACGTAGGTCTTGTTGTATTCGATAAAAACAGAACTATATTCTCATTTTGTTTTTTTGTTTTTGATTTTTTAATATGAAAAGTTATTTTACTATATTGTAGTTTCATTTTTCTTAAATATTTTTATTAATTAAGGGTATTTTATGGTATTTTGAATGTTTCACCAATCTTTATATAAAAATAATTCATGTCTGCAAGAGTCCTAGGTTCTTGGTTCTAGTAGCTCAAGTGGTTAAAAGTATTCTACACCAGAGAATTCTTAAGATTAATTCCTCCCTCCCCCAATATCGCTTATATATCAAAAAAATTATATATCATTCATGTCTCAACTAATTTTAAGGTCACCGAGTGGATTCCCAACTTGTTTTTTGGCATAACATAATTTTTAATGACTGATGTATGTACATTGTAAACAAAAAATAATACTAGGTCACCAAACTATCTCCTTTGATAGGACTCTCTAAACTAACTTACTTTACATACCTCTGCTTTGTCTGTGTGTATATATATATATAGGGAGAGCTCAAGAGTTGCATATTGAAGAAGAAGAAGAAAACAATTAGAGCCATTCTAGAATCACTACAAGAGAAATAAACAATACTGGATGATGGTGAAGCTTTTGGTGCTGAAACTGGAAGGAGAAGCAGTGTTTTAAGCCTACTACTTCTGCTATTATTTCTAGTGGCTCCTCCTATATTGGCGGTTTGTTTTGAGATTTCGTTGTTGAAGGCAGTGATGTCATTGATGCTGATTTTGGTGTCTCTAATTTTGTGCCTTAACCTTTGTAAGTGTCATCATGTTTTATATTGTTTAGATCTAATTTTAAGTTGTGTTTTTACATCATTAATTGATTGTTTTTGTTCTTGTAACAATTAATCTTGCAGAGTTCTTGCGGCTCCTTTGGCTTTTGATTAAACTAAGGCTCAAGCATGACTCGTCACGCAATTTCTTTGAGAAATGGCACACATGGCTCGATGAATTTGTGCCGGAGCTGAACAAAGGGAATGACAAGAATTTAGGACCTAAAAATAGAGGTTACAGCTTTTTCAAGTCTAAGAGGTTATAGTTTAATGTTCTAGAGCTTTAGGTTTTCATTTCTTGTATAGTATAAGGTTCATCTATCATTGTAAACAAACAAATATTCAATACAATTCAAGTTATTCAAGTTATTCAAGTTTTTTATATAAAATAAACAGAAGAGGTGAAGCATCAATATTACTACTTCTCCTTCATTCTCATCTATAACATCCTCCTCTTCATTAAATCTCATCTTCCTCCTGATCCACCAAGATAAATGACCAGTATATTTCAAATCATTTGCACTCATGTCAACCGAAGTCGTATCATATTTAATAACCTCATCAAGTGGCAATGGCTATATGAATTAGAAAAGGTGTAATTCCAACTCTAGAATCATAAAAATGGGAAACATGAAATCAGGCTAATTTGCAAAGTAGAATCATTTGCGCACAAATGGTGGTGGCAATGCATGCATGTTATGTTTTTTTTTTCAGGACTTGGTTGTAATTGTTTGCTTAGTTGTTGATCAAAACTAGAATTATATGAGTTTTTCAATCTAGCCTTCTCTAAATCCTCTTTGTTTTTTTTTTTTCTATTCAGTAGTCAATGTACTTGCTTTTTTTTTTTTTCTTATTTTTGTTTAATAAGGAAGGACTATGTTCTAGTGCTCGAAGTTTTCCTGTTCTTGTTTATCCAGGGGACAATTGTATCACTTGAAAACATTACTACATGATTTGGTACAAGTCTACCCAAATTGTTTTTTGCCTATAAAAACCAGCCGGAAACAAATTAAATGAAGGGAGACTTTGGAAAAGCCCAAAGGAGAGAGAAAATTTTTAAAAGAAGCAAAAATGGACAAAATTGCCCTTATTTATTTTTTGATTTCCTAAGAAATCCTTTACATTTGCATGTCTTTGGTTTGAAAGTTGAGAGGTTATTCTGTCTTTTTTCAAAAAGCTTTGGCTTTTTCCAAAAGTGAAAGTTTTTTTATGGGTAAAACCTAAATTTACTTATGAAAAACAATTAATAAAATAAAAAGAATAAACGTAGAGCATTATTAAACAAACTTGTGATCTTTGATCATCGCTTGAACTAAAAAAACAACGACTTGATTGTTTTAGTTTGACCGGTTTAAAACCACTATATAAGATATAATTGGTATTAAAAAAAAAATCAATCTGTCTAAATTTATTATTTAAACTTGATTGAAATATATTTAGTGACTGAAACTATCCATGTTTTATATTGTGAGTTGGTTACTAGTAACCAATTTGTGAGCTATATATCATGTTCATTCATTAAACCTTTAAACTAAGGATTATATATATGACATTCCTTGATGATGTTGTTGTCACATGTATATGGTGAGTTTATATAGGTAAAAATGTGATGACTATTAGCACATTTTTAAGATGAAAAATGAGAATAAACATTTTAGTAACATCAGTTGAGCACTTATGGTACAAATGCTTCAAGAATTCTGCAACTACATATAGATGAGATAATGGAAGAAGCTAAAATAGTTTATAATTATGCAATTTGTGACCTTTGTCTCCATCCACCATTCTTAACATAAGGAGCTATGGTGTATTGTATAACAAATAGGGCTTCTTAGATCTAAGTCTAAAATGATTAGTTGTTATTAGGCTAAGTTCTTGCAGTTTTGGTTTTAGATGCAAGTTCTTTGGCTTTTATTACTTTTTTTGTTGTGTCAATTTTACTCTTTAAGGTAAATAAGGAAACAAATTGAAAATCCAAATTCAATGCATTATTGAATTTCAGAATTTAAATTTTGAATTTTTTCCTTGTGAATATTTAACTAATATATGGATAAAATACAATTTAATCAATAAAAGTACAAACCCACATATTATATTAATCGATGAGGCAAGCATCCACATGAAATTATGTATCTAGCACACTAGAGTTTGGCATGGCAGACTGCCCCAAATAAACATTGTTTCCCCATTCTCTACAAAGGTTTTGTAATTATTTCAACTTGAGATATGCACCCCATGATTTCCTATAAGGATATGTCGTTTTTATCATTGGACGACCGATCTATATTGCAGGTTTGAGTAGATTTGCTTCTCGTTGCTGAATTGGAGTTCTAGTCATTTTTTTGGTTGTGCGTAATTTTCTACTAATCAATTCAACATGTTGTTGTGTTTGGTCACTGGTCAATGAGATTAATTAATTGATAAACCGAAACTTAGTGGTCTTTGATGCGTACTGAAACTAACTTTTCATTTTATTTGGATATACAGACTATGAATTGCTAAACTAAAGGTTCTTCATTTATTTTAAAACGAATTTTGTTTTAGACAATCTTAATTATCTTTTGGATTATGTTATAAAGGGTATGGCAGCTATTCTGACAGAAATATCTCATATGTGGATATTATGCCAATTGTCTTAGAACACAACACCGAAAATATATGCTAGCTAGCCATCTATAGTTAGGATTTAGGAACATAATCTGGGAATGTCTTCCTTGACGAGGATGATTTCGACTCATTCATGAATACTAATTGTGTTCATACTAGGATTTAGAAACATAATCCTTAACGAGGGGGATTATGCCGGTTGTGTTCATACTACTCCTCTGCTATGTTTCACCATCGAACATCATTTAAGAAAATTCTTTTAATATTTAAACTGACCAAAACAAAAAACAGAAAAAAGAAATTTCAATTTTATTAATATTAAACTAGGAATCCTCGCTTTTGGTTTTTGATCTTCATATGAATTGCTTAATCCTTTCAATCTTCAGACTCCTCACTTTGGTAGCACACCTAAGTGTTATATATAGAGGGCTAAAGAGTTGCATATTCAAATAAGAAAAAAAAAACCCAATTAGAGCGATTAATTCTATATTCAACAATGGATTCTGAAGCTTCTGGTGCTGAAACTTGCAGCAGCAGCAGCAGCAGGGTTTTAAGCCTACCACTATTAATCACAGGGGCTCTGATACTGGCAGTTTATTGCGAGATTTCGGTGTCATGGATGGTGATTTTAGCGTCTCTAATTTTGTGATGGTGATTTTAGCGTCTCTAATTTTGTGCTTTCACATATCAATGTTGCGGAAGAGTTTAACATTGATATATCTTGTAGCTCGTAAGTATATGTCATGTTTTAATTTTATAGATCAAAATTTTAAGTCCTTTATGTTCGTTTAAATCACTAATTGAGTTTTGTTTTTCTAACGTGGCGATTAATCTTGCAGGTTACGCGTGGCTCCTCACTCTTCTGGAGAGACTGATAGCCCCGGCGCCAACTAAATTACGGTATGGCTGGTTGAATTTGAGGCCATCCATCGACCCTCTTACAGCCCGCCTTTATGCAAGGGCTACAGAGCTTTTGGAAATGAAAAGCAAATTTGAGGATCTAGGGAACCAACTCAAGTCTACGAACCACCCTGCTTTGGCTTTTCTACTCGAATCTCATGACAAGGACGTCAAATGTCTTGACAAGGCCCTTTAAAAGGAGTTGGAGTTGTGTGGGATTCCGACTTCAGAGAACATAAGAGACAGAAAAGATAAATGACTGAAAAAGCTCATCACATGGTGGCAATGCATGCATGTTATGCTTGTTCAGGATAGTTGTTTGTTTGTTCATTACATGGTAGTTGTTTTTTTCTATTCAGTAGTTATTGTATTTGTTAATTTTTGTTTTACTTTTTTAATGAGAAAGGACTTGTTAATTTGTTTTTCTTTTCGGTTGGTAATTCTCAACTTGTTTTTGACATTGGTTAACTTTCAATGACTCATGTATGTATAATAAAGCAAAACCAAATGGAATCTCTACTGGTTTCTGGGTTTGCTTAACTTTAAATGACTCATGTATGTACCAAATCTACGGGTAAACAAACTATCTATCCCAAAGAAAAAGAAAGAGAATATATAATTTTTTTCAATGTTAGCTTCCAATGAGTATCAAAATCTTGATAACTAGTTAGTTAATACTTACACAAAGTCTTGTTCCAAAAACATCTGCCATTAACGAAGCATCACTAAAAGGTGAACCTGCCAACCTCTTCATCTTCATCTTCATCTAAAGCATCCTCATCTTCAGTAAACATCTCATCTTCCTCTTCTTCTTCAACTTCTTCCTCGTCCTCATCCATCATGGCTTTGCCCCTCTCATCTTTGTCCTTCAAACCAGTGCTCAATATCACAGTCTCTCCCCCGGATTTCTCCATATCTTTCCTCAACTTCTCCATGTTCTCCTTTCTGTGTTCCTCCTCCAAACGTTCCTTCTCTGCACGTCTCTTTTCCAGATCAGCCCTACAAAAGTAACAAGAAGCGGCAAAATTATGAAAACCAGATTAATTATAAACATAATCATGATCTAACATAAACATCCCCATTCGGTGGCACTGTAGTACAAAGTGAAGAAAGGTAGGTTCATTAAGTTCAGGCAATACTTATAGTTGCCCATGTACTCCTCAACACTTGCTTCAATGGCCTTAAAGAAATCCTTCATTCCAGCACCAGAAACCGCAGACACTCCAACAGACCGCAAGTTCTTATAGAATTCATCCAACACAAGGGAGAGGCTCTGAGCTAAAGTTGAACTGTATGAACTATCCGTACTCACTGCTGCTTGAAATGCCTCAAAATCCTCCATCCACTGAACAAACAGAAGGTTTCAAGACAATGAATATAAAAAACCAAAGAATGCATATTAAATATTTCACTTCACACTGATAGTGGAGAAAATTTTGGAACCTAAGAGGGTGAGGGAGAAAGTAGAAACATCTGCTTTGGATCATCACAATCAAAATGGTTACGAAGAAGAAATCAAATATTCCAAAATAAGTTGATTCACAAATACATTCAACTACAATACTTCAATATACATGTGTATTATTTCATCAAACTACTACAGTCTGGACATATACAAATTAGAAAAGGTATTCCAACTCTAGAATAAAAATGTCACATGAAATCAGGCTAATTTGCAAAGTAGAGTTCTTGGCAATGGAATCATTTATAAAGTTCTTCACATTGATTTTTGTTCTGCTCACTGTTACTACTAGAGTTTGCCATGACAAACTGCCCCTTATAAACATTGTTTCCCCATTCTCTACAGCACTTTTGTAATTTAATCTTGGGATGCACTCATGCATCCTATGAAGCATCAACACCTTATGCAACACCGTTGAAGATTTATTAAGTCCACAACCAAATGAATACCTATAAACCATCCAAGTTTGAGACTGATTCTACCACTGGTTCCTTTCAGTATATTTCTGGAACCATCTATAGCTAGCTTGGTGGGTAACTCCTGGTTGGTCAGCTTAACCTTACAAAACTTGGCTTTACCCCAAAAGCTTCCAGACCCACCATATTCAAGCATATTCCAGAATGCGTGTGCGTGTCTCTTAAGTACTTATGCATGTTTATATACTTTGTTCTACATGCATTCACACACATATATAAAGCATACCTCCAAAGCAAACTGATGTTGGGCCACGTCAGTCTTGTTGAATGCCAACACAAGAGGCAACCTTGTCTTGTAAAGGATACTGCAAGCGTAAAGCATATTGCTCATAAAAGTGACTGGGCTAGCTGAACGAGGTGTATCTACCACGTAAGCGATCACAGTAGGAAATGTTGAAGCAAATGCTTCTGTGATGATAGCACCAGAAGCGGACCATGTGAATATCTCAATCTGACCAGGAGTATCCACAAGAACATAATCAAGTTGATCTGCTCGCTTCTCAATGACTGAGACAACCTGAAATTGGAGAATTTTGTGATAATTTCATTTTGAATAAATGAGGGAAAATAAAAAGAAGGCACAAAGCATGAGCTAAAAGAACACATTAAGAGCGCAATCAAATGGATAGAAACAATACGAAGCCAACACTACTGTACATGTGCAAACAAATCAAAAGGATAGAACCATTATTAAGCCCAATAATGCAATGCATGTTGAAAACAAATTGAATGAAATTGCCACAAACAAAAGCTACATGCTATGTATACAAAACTCTTCCGAATGATTATAACAGTGACTTACGATGGTAAAAAATGGCATCATGTCTCATCCACAGGGCATTCCAAACATGATACAGTATGAAATGATTTAAGGCAAAGATTCACAGCAAAGTTTTTACCTCATCAAACTTGGTAGCAAACAAGTTGAGTGAGGTCAAAATTCCCCCGTTTGGTCCAAGATTGAACTGTTTCATCACCTCCTTGTAGCGAACAGTATCCCTTATGTCGATGTTTGCCCCGAATGGGAGAGTCATCACAGCTGGGTCAAGATTCATCACATAGCCACGTACGTTGGACTCACGTGTGTGGGAAACCAACCGATGAAGAAAGGTTGTTTTACCACTCCCTAAGAAAATCCACAAAACAGTTCGATTTCAAGCAGTCGACAATAGCATAATCTTCACAAAACTGGAAAAGAAATGTATCAATAATACAACCCTATTGCTATAATGAACAGAACAAAATCAGATTAAACTTGATGACATTACCCGCCATGCCCACAACAATTATAATAACTGGTTTTTTCTTGAAGCTGGACCCTGCCTGCCCCGAAGATGACTCCTCAACTTGCAGTTTCTTCATTGAGTTAGTAAGTTCCTCATTTTCTTTACCCTTGTCATTCTTCAGAACAAAATCAAACACTCCAGCTTAATGAAAAACAATACAGGAAACAAAAGGAAACACAAAAACAGAAACTAAAAGTAAGACTAATTTGATATTGTGCTAAAAAAATTTAGGAAAATAATTCAATACCCAATAAAAGGAAAATAAAATAAAATAAAACCCAATAAGTTGTTCAGTTTTAGGTTTTGTATTTAACATATTGAGAGCTTGAAAAGCAAAACCCTGGTGCATGGTGAGAATGAGTACCTGAACGTTAGAAGAGCCTTCAGAGTCCATGGGTATCCTTGTGTCGCCTTCTTCTTGTGGTTTGATATTCATTTTATGGAAATCAGAATCAATGTCCATTTGAGTGAAGGAGAGTTGCTGGGTCGGCGCGTCGTGGTTGGCGTTCAGAGTAAGGCTGCACCGCTTATGCTCTGCTACGAGATTATGGGGCTTATGGGAGGGAGGACTGGGAGTGTGGGCTGCGCGAAAGGGAAATGAGAGGACTTTGTGTGGACTTTGATATATATGAGTTCTATATGACACTAATTCGTGAGAAGAAAATGACTATCAGAGATTGAAATTCGAGGTTTTGAAGCGAGATGATTTGGCTTATTTGGGATATTAGGGTTTAACGGACACAGAATGATCATCAAACGACGAACGTCGACACTATACTCTTTGAATTTGGGCCTTTTATTGGTTTTGTTGTATTTTGCGTGGGCTGAACTCTCTGCTCCTGTTTGGGTTTCAATTTTGGGCCCTTGACCATATTTGTGCTTCTTTCTTCTTGTTCTTTTTTTTTTTTTTTTTTTTTTGCCAAGATACTTGTGCTTCTTTAATGAATATTTTCATGACAATACATTCAATCATAATTTGACATAAAAAATTATTCTAATTGATAGTCAGGATGATGAAACTATCTTTTATTCTAATTGACACCATTTGAAAGGAAAAAGGGAACAAACACTTAAATATGCAACCTATTTAAATTTAATGTCATTTATGTATCAAAATGTTTCATCTTTAAGTGATGGAAGATTTATCAACTATTGTTTAAACGTTATGAAGTTTCAAATTCCTTTCGATATATGTATCAACAATTGTTCGATTTCTTTTGGACGAAAATATCGAACTACATCGGTAACTAAAATTGAACCAATCTGAATGGCAATGTTTTTGTTAGTTTGGTGTGCAATTTAAAGCCTGTGTCCCTAAATCGCGCTCATCTCTATTTTCGCCTCTCTTTTTTCACCTATTTTTGCAAAACCACCACCATATCTATAGATTAATCTTTTCATTTCGTACTTTTCCATAAGGAAGAAAAAAATAACTTAGCAATCATCTTCCAAATTTATCTCTTCTTGTTTATTTATGTTTTTCTTTAAAACACCGAGTTAGTTTTTTTTTTTTTTTTTTTTTTTTGGGATCGAAAATAAGAAAATTTCATTAACCGAAGGCATTGGTTACAATAAGGTCATTAATAATACAATTCATTAGCCACACATGGCCTTCTTCTAACTCATAATAAGGACATGTTCGTGTAAAGCAAAACGGGCAATAGCATGAGCTACTTTGTTACACTCCCTAGGTCGAAATTGGACTTCCTTTAAAGAAAACTGCACGAGCAAGTCTCTCACATCATCCACAATGTCGTCGACAGTATCCTAAATAGTCTCCCTTGAATTAATCATCATAACAGCCTCAGAGGAGTCAATTTCTATGAGGAGAGGAAAAAACAACACCTGCAACAAAAAAACCTCCTCTATAAATCGCTTGCAATTTTGTAGCTAGAATGGAAACCCTGCGAGGGCTTTGCATGGCTAGCATAAAAACTCTAGAATCATTTCAAACAATTGCACCTATACTACTCAAGCTTGTTGTGTTGTTAGTAGCTCCATCAATATTGAGCTTCTAAAAACCTTAAAGCTCCAAATCTCATTCTGATTAACCCTACAAGCACGTAGTTGTTCTTGAGATTTATGAGATTCTTCATAAAGCTCAAAACTCCTCTCAAGAAGGTGGGTAGGATTATGCACACCTTAACCGTGAAGATTATCATTTTAGCTTTCCACAACGTCCAACAAATGTAAGCAAATTGCTCTAACTCAATAGGAGACAAAACTATTTTCCACAACGTCCAGCAAAATTGTTGTCTTTGATTTCCAGAAACTGCAGGATTAAAACAGCTCAACAATCCCCAATTCCAAAATTGTGAGTTCAACACGTATGAGACATTTGATCTGAAAGGTAAGACATGTCATTTTTCATGCACTCATTGTAACATCTCACATCAACCAACGTAGAGGGGGTATGTGCCTTATATGTACATGCCCACCTCCATTTAGCATAGGCCTTTTGGGAGCTCACTGGCTTTGGAGTCATGGGAACTCTGAAGTTAAGCGAGTTTGGCTAGAGCAATCCCAGGATGGGTGACCTATTGGAAAGTTGCTCGTGAGTTCCTAGAAACAAAATCGTGAGGACAGAGAGGGGGGCCCAAAGCGGATAATATCATGCTACGGCAGAGCCGATCTGGGGATGTGACAATTTGATATTAGAGCCACTCTGCCTTATGGTGCGAGTGTGCGGACGAAGGCGTCGGGCCCCTAAGGAGGGTGAATTATAACATCCCACATCGACCAACGGAGAGGAGGTGATGTGCCTTATATGTACATTCCCACCTTCATCTAGCACGAGGCCTTTTGGGAGCTCATTGGCTTCGGAGTCATAGGAACTCCAAAGTTAAGCGAGTTTAGGCTAGAGCAATCCCACGATGGGTGACCCACTGGGAAATTGCTCGTGAGTTCCCAGAAACAAAATCGTGAGGGTAGAGATGGGGGCCCAAAGCGGATAATATCATGCTACTGCAGAGCCGATCCGGGGATGTGTCCCTCTTGGAGTACACGTGAGTTTTATACATACTAAGAAACATATCTTTGGTTATTTGGTTAGCCTTCAATGAAATTGATTTTGTGTTGGACGTGGACTTTTCTTCCTAGAGAAGAAAAAGTTCTATAAAATAAGACCTTGTCTTCTTTGCATATAGTCTTTAACGATCATATTTTTAGTCCATAAACTTTGGAAAGCTGAGTTTTAATTTGAGATAAATCATCAAGTGTTCCATGTTTACTTGGTGATTTATCAAACATTTTTATCATTCATATTGCATTCATTTGCATATTCAGTGACTCATACTGTTGAAGTCACCAAGACATTTATGACAGTTTTTCTCTGGTGAGCTTAAATCGATCGTGACAAGTATTGCGTTCAACATAAGAAGTGTCGAAAGATCATTCCATGACAGAAGTTGGGTTACGAAGAAGTCGGTAAACATGATCTAGAATGTGTCTAGCATAAGTGTGTGAGTACTTCTTATAATCATCGTTCTATAGTAGATTTGCTTTGGACTAAGAAGTCCTGTGAATTTTCCCCAGAGGTGGGGTTTTACCACGTAAAATAATTTTCTACGTATTCCTTTATTTTATGCTATGTACGTTTCCAGGATTGATAAGCCATATCAATCTTGCTACTAAAGTTTATTTTTATTTATTGATTATAATATGAAATTGGCATATTCACCCCCTCTAGTCATTTTTAGTCATCCTACAGGTAATTTCAAAAAGGGAGTATGTAAGCTGGTCGATGCAATGGAGATCTATTCGCTGTTGGCAACACGAACAGTATTAGTGGGTGTGGAGACTTTGCCCTTGTTCAGCTGCGAGCCGGTGATGTAACACCCGACCCCAAATTTAACCCTTATTTAATTATTTAAGTATTTAAGGGTATTTTGGTCATATTTTTAACCGGAGAGAGTTTGGGGCAGTGACTAGTATTTTTGGATAGGTCGTACTGCGACGAGTTCATAGACACGTAGTGGGCTCGAATCGGAGTTGTAACGAAAGAGATATGGTCAAAAGAAGCCCAGTGGCACAATCGTAAATATTTCAAAATGAATTTTTTTTATAAAATCTGATTTCTCTTTCTCTCTCTCTCTCTCTCTCTCTCTCTCTCTCTCTCTCTCTCTCTCTCTCTCTCTCCTTGTAACTCCGGCCACCGGCCACGGCTGTGGACGGAGCCAGTACCAAAATGACCGGGGCGTCGTCCTCTTCCAGCCCCAGCCATCTCCCGCCTCCAGCCGCCGCAATTTCGCCGGAAAATGGAGGAGAAGCGGCCGGCGTCGTCCGATCTTCGCCGCCGTCGATGTTCCTCCTCCGGCCACCAAATCCGACGAGCAAGGTATAGTTTCTCACCTACTTTTCATGCTCTAGCTGCTTGTTGGGTTGGATTAGATCGATTCTTAGCGTAGCCAATTCGATTTTCGAATTGAAATTCGGCCGGTTTTGGGATCGCGATTTCGGCCACTTCCGGTCAATTTTTGGGGTAGGTCCAAGAACAAAAGTGGCTCCAAATAGGGTGTTATACCTAGGGTAGGAATTTGGAGCCGTGGTTTTGAGATTTTCCGGCGAAGCGTTATTGCTTTGGGCACCCACGAGCTGCCGGTGCGTGCGGCGGAGCGTGAGCACTGTAGAAAAAGTGGCACTGTATCTCGATGAGATCCTTAGGTTGTCACGAGTGCGTAGGATTTCGCGGATCTCAATTCGGACATCGTTTGACTATCGAACGGACGATCGCATATTTTGCATTATCCGGGTTCGATAGGTTGGGACCGTTGGATGGTCCCAAATTTAATATATGTTAATTTAGGTATTTCTAGGATCGTGTAGTAATTCACGGATTGTGAATCGGTGCCTCGGATGTTCCGAATAATAATTTAAAGTTTAATATTTTATATTAACCGTCAGATCGTGCGATCGTGAGCGATCCGACCGTCCGATCTGAACTAAACTTGTAGGACGAGTGTCCTATACCTTGTAAAACCCATAGGGACTTTCGGATCGGAATTTGGAGGTCGCGGGCCCCGCAGGTCCGTTTGACCCATGGTTGACCGTGAGTTTTCCGGAGTAATCTCACCTTCCCAGGGGGGATTATCGGGTGCTCGACCATTATGAAGGGTTACACAATATTAGAATTAATTTTTATAATTATAATTTTATATGTTTGTACAAGGGTACAAAAGTGTCTAGAATGTCAGTTTGGAGTGCTATACGCACTACCTTAGGTGCCTCCCCGGATTTTGGTCCCATTACAAGTACCACCAAGTGAAAGTTAGGTCCCACGTGGCGTAGGTTATCCGGCGTGTGGACAGACCCCATACGTGGCGTTGGTTGTACCGACGTATGGGAAATTTGTAATATGATGTTCAAGTCTCACGTGGCGTAGGTTATCCGGTGTTGAGACAAACCCCATACGTGGCGTTGGTTGTACCAGCGTATGGGGAGATTATGTGATATTGTGTTGAGGTCGAACGTGGCGTAGGTTATCCGGCGTGTCGACAGACCCCATACGTTGCGTTGGTTGTACCGGCGTATGGGGAGATTTGTGATATGATGTGCAGGTCTCACGTGTCGTAGGTTATCTGGCGTTGAGACAGACCCCATACGTGGCATTGGTTGTACCGGCGTATGGGGAGATATTATGATAGTATGGCATGGTCGCACGTGGCATAGGTTATCCGGCGTGTTGACAGACCCCATACGTGGCGTTGGTTGTACCGGCGTATGGAGAGATTATGTGAAATACAGAGAAATGAAATAAGGTATCGCCTAAGTGTGGAATTGGATTTTATGGAAGAACTACGTGTGGCTTGATCCCTCAAGGAGGGTACGTAGGCAGCCTAAGGTTATTAGGTGCAGCCGCAGACTAAATGTTAGTTATAAAATTTATTTGAATTGTTTGTTTAGTGGGTTTGGTAGTAGTTGAGAATTATTGGAAGGCCGAAGGCCATTTATGTGGATTGCATGAAATTATATTGTGCATGCTGCCAGTTGTGAATATTAAATGCGTTTTTATGCATGTTGAAATTTTGGGAAATGTCCAATTTATAGGGGAGACTCTGCCGAAATTTCGGCAAGAAGTCTCGACCTTTAGTAAGCGGGCCTGGCATCAAGGTGATGTCAGGAATTCCAAAGGGTCGCCTCGGGTTCGAAAAAATTCGGAACGGGTCCTTTCAGGTGATCATGAATAGATAGATTGGACCATTTTGATTTAGACGGTTGAAGTCTTGGTGCCCCTATTCACTTCATGAATTACCCCCAACTTGATTAGTTAAGTACTAGCCAATTCAAAGATTTACTCAATGTTGAGTTTGCCTGCACCAAATGATTGCATCTCTACTAATAAAATAAAATAAATAATTAACACCAACATTTAGGAACTTGAAAATTGTGAAGGATTTTTAGAGGAAATTGTCTACTCAATAATTGATACTAAAGATTTTTATTATTTATTTTATGCTATGCAGATAATCAAGTGAAAGTGAAACACCCACATTTGAAGGATTTAGTATGGACCCCCAACCTAATTCAATCAGTTTGTTATAGAATATATGCAATTGCAATAAAAATTTGGATAACGTCCGCATACAACTTGAAAATTGTGAAAACGTATTTCACTAAAACTCCAACACAAGGATTGTGGTGGTCTCCTTTCTTAATTTATACTATGAAACGAAGAAGTGCAATGTTAAATTGCCACAATCTCATGCAAATTAGTGAAACCATAAAAGGTAGAGTATAGAAAATTCTTATCTTTTTGGGGTCTTCATTTCATTCCCCCATTGTAGTTTGGATTGATGGATTGGTGTGCCCATTGGAGCATAAGTGAGCATTTGATTATATAGTGTCCATTGCTTCTTAATATGACTTTTTGTTCCTACAGGCGCCAAGTGTTGGTGCAGAAAATTTCGGGTCCTCTAACAAGTAATATGATTTTCATGTTGAGAATCATTTTGATTGCCATTAGTGAAGGAGAGGTGTACCTGCAAGAAAACATCAAGTCAGTAAAAGTGTAATCACATGAGAGTTTAGAATAGTATTGAACCTGATTTTCACCCTTTGGACTGTTGGGTTAATTGGCCTTTTATAGGCAGTGAAGTCTTGGGCTCTAACTCCCACATTCCTCATTTTTCTCCATGATTCAAGATAATAGATGTCATGTTGCTTGAATTTCTCCACTCCCCCAAGTTTAGGATGCGTGGGTTAGTGAGTTATTGTTTGTGTAGTACATTTTTGCTCCCACAGATTCATTGGACTTGCCACAATGAAAACAAATACCTTTTGGGATTACTTTCTTGCTCACCAAATTGACACAAGTGGGAAGGATATCATGAGAGGCACGTCACAATAAATGCTTAATTTTATTTGGAATATGGAGGCACCAAATCAATTTCCAATACAATGCCATTTGAGCACCACTGGAACCACCAACACCACTATTAAGATCACTAATTTTCTTCTGCACAACAACTTGATAACCGAATTGAACAAAATATTTTCCATTTATAGTAAAGAACCAAATCTGCTGATCTGTACTTGGATTGCAACTCAAAGGGATGCTTTGAATTAACTCCACCTCCTTTGAAAAAAAACACGACTATAAAAGACTAACATTCCAAGCAGGATGAGAGGAAATAAATTCACAAACCTTAGAATCTGTTGTCAGAGAAGAGGTGAATATAGTTTAAAAGTAGACGGTATGGGTATCCATTTATCCTTGTAAACATCAATCATCTTACCATCACCCACACACCAATAAAGGTTTGCATCTAATAAATCTCTTCCCCACAAAATAGAACTCCAAACAAAAGAAGGAATTGAACTAAGAGTAGCATGCATGAAATCTGAGTTAGGGAAGTAACGCACCTTAAGCATATGAAAAACAATGGAATCCTAGGTTTGGAGCAGACGCCAAGCATGTTTACACACATAGCTTGATTGAAGCATTCAAAATTCTTGAAACCAAGGCCACCATCCACCTTGTGCCTACGGATGCTTTGCCATTTTTTCCAATAGATTCCTCTTTTATTTTCTTTACTCCACCAATATTTTGCAACCAAAGAATTAAGATCTTTCCAGATACACCGACAGGAAAACGAAAATCTGTGTTAGCTTTCAAAATACAGAGGAGTGGGTTAGGGCGATTTTTCATCGTCTACACAAATGCCAGAACACTTGATTGGAACAAGAATTAGTGGCACAAAATTTTGTTAGCATTCTTCTCGACGTTGTTAATGACCTCATTTAGTTTCAATATTTTTTTTTCATAATATCTGTTTAGACCTTCTGCCTTCGATATTTTCTGGAAATGTAAAATTGGATGGTAAATAAACAAAATTATAATAAAACGATTTATTAATTTATCAAGGTAACATGATTCAAAACACCATATAACAATCTGAACAAATACATCAAAGCAATGTCCTGGCAATTGCTGCAGCCACAGCCGCAATATCATGCACAGCCTTGTTGTTATCCGTCAGAGGAGACTTGCCAGAGAAACCATCTTCACACGTCTTGGCCTCACCGGCAGCGTCGTTCATGCCTTGCTCTGCAAACTTGGGGTTGCCTAAGCTAAAACCCTGTTGCGCTTCAGGCACCAAAGCTTCTACAACCGTGTCGTAAAACCGAGCGCAAGATTTCAAGGCCTGGTCTCCAGGTCTCTGCTTAAGCAGAGTGTTGATTTTGTTCAGAGTGTCGGTCGACTTGGCCTTCACTATATCCACCAGTATTACGCCTAGGCCCGATACGTCTGCGGTGGAGCTCCGAGGGTCCGATTTAAGAGAAGAGACGCAGAGAGCATAGTTCGGTGTCTGTTTGCAGGTTTGGTCGATGAGATTGGCGTCTGTTGGGAAGACAACCCTGCTGCAGAGGGCCACTGGAAGAAGAAAGACAAGTAGGGTACAACAAACAAGTTGAAGGAGAGATGTTGAGTTGTTCATCTTTTGAGAAATGAGAAGTTTAGGTTGCAAGCTCCATTTTTATAGAGATTTTGGATATGATTATCTCTAAACTCCTGGTGTGGAAACAATTAATGGTGAATGGATATGTATTGGTAACGTAAGTTTCTTTGTATGCTCTAATTACCAAACCAAATAAAAGTTATCAACGTATGTATGTGTGTACCTACCACATGAACCTGTATTGTACATATTAGAGAGGGTCCAATCCAATGTCATCCAAGAATAACAATTTAATTTCCCATCTTTTTATAGCAAAAGCAACTGAATGTCAAGGGGCCAGGCATATATTCTTAATGGAGAATTAAAACCCGATTGATAAGTCAAATCGTTTAAATAATTAGATAATTATTTAATTCAAAACTAATTGGTAATAAGTAGAAATGTCCAAAATATTCCAAGCAAGTATTATAGGCTCCTATTTAGTAAACATAGTCTTTTTGAGGAGATGATATACATTTTATAACTTCTAAAATCAGTACACATATCTATACCAAATTGGTCGCTGCAAACATAATATTCAAACTAAAAAGATTTTGGGTTTAGTGGCAATCTCCAAAGATGAGGGTTGTATATATCTGATGTTGGTGTGATTGGTGCAGTGGGAGTTGTCAGGGATTACTTGGGGACGTGCATAGTGAGAGATTTTATGTTTTTATGCTTTTGACTTCTTTTAGGTTTTTTTGAATGCAAGAAAAAGAGAGGTAAAATATTACTGAGGGTAAAATTGGAAATTTAACAAGTATAGGCCAAGGGGAGCCCACCGTTAGAGGCCCAATCACATCCCGTTGGCCCCTTAGTTTGCATCCCATTAGAGGATTGCGAACGTTCGTCCCGACCCGGCCAGACTCGGACCTCCCTCCCAATCATTTATTATGTTTTTTCTGACTCGGAAGCCTCGACGCAGCAACAGCAATTGCTTTCTCTGCTTCTCAGTTTTACTCGTGCTCACAACTCACGACGAAGACTTCACTTGTCTTCAACCTCCAACTCCAAAATTCAAGCTCAGGTTTGCCTCTAGGGTTAGGTTTAGGGTATTCAAACTTCGCAAAGCTGGATAGGTACAGAGTAGACCGCTATGGCGACAGCAACGACGACGACGACGACGACCACGAGGACTCCAACCCCTACCGTCGTCCTTCTCGCTTCTCCGATGCACCCATGAACTATCAAACTCACCACCCTCGCCGTAGCCCTCCCAGCTATCGCGGTGGTCGTGGTGGTCCTCCTCCCCACCGTGCCTTCGACAGCCCGCCACGTCACTCTCCCGGCGGATTCCGGCCATTGGGGGCTGCCGGTGGTGGAGGGTTTGGCCCCAACCATCAGGACCAGCCTCCTCTCTCGGGTCAGAAACGAGGCTTTTCTCGTGGAGGCTCTCCAGGTGCGTTGTTGTTTATTTGTTTGATATTTATTGTTAAAATTGCATGTTGCCTTTACGAGTCTCTAAACGCTTTAGAAGTAGGTGAAAATGAAAATTATTTTTTACAGCGTTGGTGAAATTGGGTTGCATTAATATTCTGTTGTGCTTCAGCCAAGTTAATTACGTAATTTCAAGCTGCTTAATTCATGGACGGATTGATGTCGATAGCAATTAATGTTTGATTTTTTCATAAATCTTGCTGCAAGTATGTTTTGTTTTTGGGCTTATGGGTTGTAACCACCGTATTTACTTTCTGCGTTACTCATGATTTTGAATACCTTTCAGATCGTTTTGGTAGAGGAAGTTTTGCTAAACTTTTTGTTGGATCAGTTCCCAGGACAACAACTGAGGAAGATGTAAGTCATTCTAATTTTTACAGTATACAAATGCCTGATATATGTTGTTGTTGGACTTTTTTTATTAAGAAATGGTGCTACATCAACTTGAAACATTTACTTCATGGTGTTTATGTATGTTACTTTTACTTGATGTCAGATTCGCCCTTTGTTTGAAGAACATGGAGAAGTGATAGAGGTTGCTCTGATAAAAGATAGGAAAACAGGACAGCAGCAAGGTATGTGTGTGTGCTTATTTCTATGATATATTTGTGATCTGTAATATCTTATTTCAGGTAGTCTGAGAGGCAGATGGGAGCAAGAGAAAGCTCATCTTTCATCTCAGTTTGTTTTTGCAACAAGTTTCACACTTGTTGGTTTTGCTTGCAACCTTTTTTTCATGTCCGTCCTCTCAAAGAAGAAGAAGGCAAGACATGTAAACCAACTAAAAACCAGTTTCCGAATAGCAGTTGGAATCTTGGAAGACACTTAGGTCCTGCCCTTCTGATAGCGGCTGCAGCAGTGGTGCCTCTGTTGCCATAACTTTAGATTGTTTATGTTAGGATGTTAAGAAGTGCTACTGTTGTACAGAAAAATGACTCAAAAAATACATGGATTATTGCTTTTCAATAGTATTAATCACAATGTAATTTGGTGGATCTCTTTGGTCTGTTCTAATCTTGGTGAACGTGGGAGTGGTTTGTTTGAATGACTTGGAATGCCACGTGTCACTTTATGAGATTGACTGAATGTGATAGATGTGAAGTTGGATGGTTAGTGAGAGATGGATGATTGTTGGGTGTGATGGTTTGTATGAGTTTGTTGGTTTTATGTCTTTCACTATCTGAGTTTCGGATATTATTGCGATGTGCTCGTGGATGGATATTTCTGTATGGTGATTGTATGGCCCCCTCTTTGTTTACATGTTTAAGTAAGTCGGTAAGTCTGTTTTTGCTTGACTATGCTGCGGAACTAGCTCACTTTTTTCTGCTACACGGTCTCAGGATGGTTGTATTCAGGGCTAATGCTTCCTTTCTTTTAGAGCATAGACTCCGACTCGATTTAGATGTGTTATGTTGAAAATTTGACCCATTTGCCTCTTTGTGATGCTGATGTGCGACCATAAGGAAAATGTGGTTGTGTGTTGTAACTGGTCCTCTTAATTGAGTGGTTGTGATATGTGAACTTACTAGGGAAAGTATTTTGATTTTCCTTATGGATGTTTATATTAATTTGTCTTTGTTCGTAGTGCTTTCTTTTTCTTTGTAGAACTAAATGGAGACTTGAGGTATCTCAGTGTGAAGTTCAACAGAGTTGCTTAGGTTATGGAATTCCTTCTCAAGTAGGGGGTTTACTACTCCTGAGCTGATCTCGTGCCCGACGATCCCATACGATAGGGGTCACTGACCAAGTATTTCGTATGTTTGAATCTTCACCAGTCAGTAACCTCTATAATTTCCTCATAGCGGCTTCTCTGTTATGTTGAAGTTTTACCTCTCTCATATATTCGCAAGTGTCAAAAAAACAACCTTGTGAAGATTTGGGCCCTGGATTATTGCGCCAAATCTTCTACACTTTTCAATGCTATGATTATTATAAGTTGAAAGTATTTGTTTTCTGTTTATATTATTTAAAGTGTGGGTGAATGCATGAGTATTTTGAATTTGCAAATTTCCAGCTATGTGAATGGGCATCAATCAGCCAAATTTTTATTTATTTATTTATTTATGAGGTACTTCATGTCAAGATTTGCACTGGATACGTCAACTTATTGACAACTTGAAAATTTATCATGTATTTGGTGAATTTAATCACGGTGCGTAGGCTGGCTGGTGTATTTCTTTGTTTAAGGTGTAGATGAAGTCTCTTTCTGTGGGATTGGTGGTATGATTGAACAAAGCTTTTCTTCATGGCCAATAATGAGTTGTTTTTTCATACGATTATAGTTTTGCTTGAATGATCATAATACCTTTTACTATTGCAAGGCTTATCTCCTTGTTGGCTTGTCTGAGAGATTTGACTGGTTACCTGACCTGGGAGGTTGGACTTAATCCAGCATCATAGAAACAGGGCAATACTCAACTAGCTTTTGTGCAAGTTTATTTGATGTAACATTTAATTTCCATAGTTCGGCTTCTGAAGATGATATATGTAGCCTCTAAGTTCCCCAGATGCTGCTTCATAATTTTAGGTATCATCACGAACCGTCACGGTATGGACACATGTGTATGTTGAGACCTGTGATTGATTGTTCTAAACTATTCCTAAGGAGAGTTCATGTCTTATTCTTTCTCGATGTGGTTTGTTGACGTGTTTCCGACCATGTCTGTTAGTTCATTGTAGTATTGTACACTAAGCAGCAGGGGCCTTTACATTGGTAAATGTTTCTGGTAGACTAAGCAGGGGCCAAGACATGGGCAGATAGTTTTTGGTAGACTAAGCAGGGGCCTTTACAGACTCTGCTTATAATGACTCAATAGAATGTTGAATAAGCATTGAAATTCAATTCTGAATTCAACGTTTTGCTGATTCGTTGAAATTTATTTAGATTTGACGTGGTGGGTCTGATGAAAGTGCTTACTAGTGAGGCAGCCAAGCTAGTATGAGCTGGCACGTGTGGTTGGCTGTTTTTTCAGGATATTTCTTTCTGGGGATGTTATGTAAAGTGATATGCACGGGATATATATTTATCTATCTCTGTGATCCACAAAGCTGTTGAGAAATGGTGTATTTCAATGGAATATAGATATTGGTTTGATGTGTATGTTTGTGATTTTATTCCAATTAGAGGCAATGATCCTGAAATCAAGGTTGAATATTTGCCTTCTGTTTTGATGTTATGGTTTCTTTTGGCTCCTCAAGCTTCCTACTGTTATGAACCAAATTTGGTATATGAGAAGCGTATGGAAAAATGTATGAAGCCTTGTGTTGTAGTTTTTCCATCTAGCTAATGCTCTCTCGGTTCAATCAATATGCCCTTGTGAATGAGCCAGCGACATTGTTAAGATGGAAATCTTGTTTGCAGCCAAAGAATTGGTATTTTCTGTTATTTAGAAAGAAAGGTCTTGTATAATGATATGATTTTGAGATGCCACAACCATGGATTCCTTACAAGTTTTGGGTTGTTGCTATATGTGTGGCTTAAGGTTATGGGTATTCAGAAGATTCTTCTATCAGATGCTCTCCCTTCTTGTGTTGTGCTCACACTAAGGAATACATAGAGTGTGATTTATTGTTTTACTTTTTAGTTGCTTCTTTTGAAATTGTTTGTTTTAATAGCTTATTACCTTGCAAATATAAGGTTTGACGTTTTTAATGTTAATTTTTTAGTGGGAATTTATTGTGGATGTGAACTAGCTGCCTATCTGTGGAATTTTTATAAGGGTGTAAGTTGCATATGCAGGCTGTTGTTTTATAAAATATGCAACCTCAGAAGAAGCTGATAGGGCCATTAGAGCTCTGCATAATCAACATACCCTTCCTGGGGTGAGTTTTTATTTTTTACTCTTTCAGTTTCAGTTCTGTTTTTAACTAACCT
This sequence comes from Prunus persica, assembly GCF_000346465.2. Taxonomy (NCBI): domain Eukaryota; kingdom Viridiplantae; phylum Streptophyta; class Magnoliopsida; order Rosales; family Rosaceae; genus Prunus; species Prunus persica. Next base: position 9,080,073 of record NC_034009.1, read on the forward strand.
ATAGTTGTTTCACGCACTTTGTTTTCCAGGGAGTAGGTCCTATCCAAGTCAGATATGCTGATGGGGAACGAGAACGCCTTGGTAATTATCATCTTGGCATGAATGTTAGTTTGTTCCATTTTATTCGCAAGTTTTATTCATGAAATATCTGTAACCTTTTTAGGCACTTATTTTTCCAAAAGATTAGATACACTATCTCAAATAGTGGTGTCATTTCTGAAAGAACATGATATGTGAAAATGACCTCTTTCAAAAGACAATACTCATGTGCTTTATTTATTCTTTTGCTCTCATAAACCCTTACTTCCATATAAGTGATCCTCAACTAATTATGTTCTTAACTTCCATTTTATATTTTGTCAACTTGACCATAGTGTGTGAACAGGGTGGTATGCAGGAAATTTTGTATTTCATCTTTTTGTGTTTGCACACACATGCATGTTCAATTTTGTTTTTTGTTTTATACAGTTTTTCCATTTTTGATGTCATCGCTTTAATGATAGGTGCAGTTGAGTACAAATTGTTTGTGGGATCACTGAACAAACAAGCTACGGAAAAGGAAGTTGAGGAAGTATGCTGTCCACTAATTATCTGTCATCTTCTAGGATTAGTATTTTCCACCCTTCTTTTCTCATCTTGACACAAAATGAAGCTTTTCTCTTTACTTTATAACGAAAACTCATTTTCCCTTGGCATAAAGTTATGTACTTTTTCTAATCCAGCGGAGAATAATATGCTCTCAGCCTAATGCATATTACTTTTAACTTCTGTTTATTTTGGTGTAGCGTATGGTACTTATGGAAGTTGTAAATGCTATCAGAAAAAGAAAAAACCAATAGCTGATTTCTCTTTACAGATTTTTTCACCATATGGTCGAGTAGAAGATGTTTACCTCATGCGTGATGAATTGAAGCAGAGTCGAGGTTTGTTTTCTAGTCCTATTTAATTTTTTAAACACAAAGAAAGTCCTCTATATGAGATATATACATCTTTGAATAAACAACAATTCATCTTTTAGGATGTGGATTTGTAAAGTACTCCCAAAGAGATATGGCGTTGGCAGCTATAAATGGTCTTAATGGGCGCTATACAATGAGAGTGAGTTTTTTATATTTTAAATCTATTTATTTATATTGTTCCAAAATAACTTTAACATAATATTATGTTACAGATTTTTCGTGTTATCAAAGGCTATTTAATTATATGAGACACATATGTTTCTTTTCCTGCGCCTCAGGGATGTGATCAACCACTCACTGTCCGGTTTGCTGATCCTAAAAGGCCTAGGTCTACAGATTCAAGGTTTACTCCTCTTCATGGCTTCTTTTCTTAACCGTTGCCTGAAGGCTTCTATTATTTTCTTTGGTGACTGGTTAAATCTTCAGCATACATAGGATGTAATTGTTTGTTGGAGTGGTTTAATTGATTCTTTCTTATATTCAGCATGTGCAAGTGTAGATTTTTGTACATCCTATGTATGTTGACTACCACACCACCGCCCCACCACCCCCCCTTCCCCCTCCCCCAAAAAAAAAAAAAATCCTAAATGTTTCTGGCGTCTTTCTTGTTCAGGGTTCCGGCATTCGGAGGTCCAGGTTTTGGTCCTCGATTTCAAACCCCTGGGGCGAGGTAATCCCCCACCATTCTCCAAATATTTTGGTGAAGCTATTGCGTTTTGTCCTCATTTTATTCGCTGTAGTTATTTACATACTTTGTTGTTAACTTACTCCAAACAGACCAGTCCCCAGCGTTGGTGATCCTATGAACGACCAAATTCCAACTCATGCTTGGCATCCAATGAGTCCACCAAACTTGGGACCATCCCCCAATGCTGGGATTCGTGGCTTTGGGGGCCATTTTCTTCCTAGGGCCGGAAACATGGCGTTGCCCTTGAATTCGGTAAGAATAATTCAATGATTGTCCTGCAACAATTTGCCATGAGAAACCATTATCTATTGTTACATGTTTCTTCTTCGTTCTCTTAAGACATCCATCAAAGGCGTATAGTATTTGACTTATCTGTAATGATTGGGCTGCAAATTAAGTGATTTGTTGGCATTGAAATGGAGTGTTGATTGAATAGTATTACAATGACCTTGTCATGTCATCTTCAGCTGAAGCTATGAAAGGATGGCTGCTGTGGCATTGAATTTTCTATTTTATTTAATTTATAATTTTCATGTTGTATATGATGCTAGTTTCTTTTATGATTTTAGTTATAAATTTCTGGTTTTATGCTTTTAAAAGTCTTATTATTTGCTCCCTAAATATTTAGGGTGGCCATGGTGGCTCTGCAGAGGGTCCTCTTCCTGGGATGCCAGTTTCGTCTTCTTTAACATCACAACAGGTATAAGGTGATCAAATTTTCTTTTAATTTACATCGGACTCAAAAATCAAAACAATGATCTTTAAGTTTTCGTGGTATTTCATAGTGAAAATGACATATTGAATCTTTTTCAGAGTTTTAACCAGTCTATGCCGCATGTCGGCCAGAAAATATCTCCAGTGCAGAAGCCTATTCAGTCACCTCAGCATTTGCCACCTTCCCTTCAACAGCACCCTCAAACTCCAGCATCATACTCACACACACAAACAGTAAGGCAGCTTGGCCAGGCACAACTTTCTCATTCTTCTGGTCAAACACCATTTAGTCAAGCATTACCATCACAACAGTTTATTGGCTTGGGTGGACAGTTGTCTGTCCCTCAGCCTGAGGTCCCAAAGAATGCATCTTCTGCTACAACACTACCAGCTCCTTTGAATATTAACTTACAACGCCACTCTGTGTCCTCCACAACAAATCAGCAGCCGCTTTCTTCTGCTCCTCCTGTCCAGCAACCACTGCTTCAGCCTCTTCAGCAGTCACCGTCTCAGTTAGCTCAGATGCTATCACAACAGACACAAACTCTGCAGGCAAGCTTTCAATCATCTCAGCAGGCGTTCTCCCAGCTCCAACAACAGTTGCAGCTAATGCAACCATCAAATCAGGGTTTGGCACTGCATCAGATTTCCCAGGCTACTAAACAACAACAGGTATTCAAACATTAGATGCTACAATATTATGATCTTGTAGGGATATATGGTAATAGGATGTGCTAGATGTGATACCATGATGATGTAATCTTTAGCTATTCTTTCATTGTCTTGCCTTAGTTGCTTAAACAAATCAATTGCATGAGCTGTGGCTCTAGAACTGCAGAAGCAATGTTATATAGATTGAAAAAAATGTGACCAGTTAGTGAGAAGTAGATGTGGAAGTTGAACTTAATGCACATTCACATTAGTGAGCTTTGGCTTGGGATGTATATGGTATCTGTAACTGGGGCTCATAAGTGGTGGATCTTAGCTCCTGCATGCATATGTCCCATTGATGGATGTTGGTTGCCTGTCAAATGGATAAAACATTTTCACCTGGCTGTTCTTATATTAAGCTTCCTTTCTTATTTGTCAAATTCAGAAGCTTTCGCCCTATACAATCTTTGCATTTGTAGAAGGCTAATTGTCTGTGTTGTTCTTTTACTTTTAATTGTTTTTATCAACTCTTAAACTCATAAGCTGAATTTTATTTTTGCTCCTGCAGTCCCAGTGGACTGGGGTTGTACCACAGACAGTGGCCAGCACTGCTGCTGCCACACCAGCTGCAGATGTGCCTTCAGCCACATCTGTTGCTCCTGTAACCCAAACTACGGCTCCTGCAAAATGTATTTGGACAGAGCACACCTCCCCGGATGGATACAAGTACTATTATAATAATGCTACTGGTGAAAGCAGGGTAAGGATTTTTTTCATTTCCTCTGGCTGGTTTCTTGACTTCAATGTGGCTAATGCTGCTTATATGAACTTGTAGTGGGAGAAACCTGCCGAGTTTATATTGTTTGAGCAACAGCAGCAGCAACAAAAGGCGTCAGTTCAGCAGGCTCATACCCCATCACTCCCTCAAAATCTCTCTGCGCAGCAAGTTTCTCATAATCAACAGCTGCATCTTCAATCTCAGCTTCAACCACATCTACGAACTAACGTACATTTACAACAGCCATCTTTCTCTTCATCGGTAAGTGTTTTCTCATGGTTTCCGACTTATTAAAGACTTGGTTCTATCGTTAATAACTCTTTAATTTGGAATTCCAGTACCAGGCTTCACAGGCTTCTGGAATTATAGGTCACCAAAATGTTCAGGTAAATTTCACTCACTGTTACCAGGATATTCTCATTTTACAAGAAATCTGCAATTATATAATGATTCTCGCTAAACAATCCATATACTTCTAGGTTTTGTAATTGGTTTTTTTTCATCATTTGGGTCTCCAGGAATTTGGTTATTCACAATTACCCACAACTAGATCAGTTGGTGATCCTACACACTTCCAACAGGTATTCAGTTTTTAAATTTATTGCTCAGTTTATTTTGTGTATCACAAATTAATTTTAGTTCTCTGTTTCTTTCCCAGGGGCTTCAAACTGCTCAGGAGTGGATGTGGAAGAATAAGCGAACAGGTTCTGATCAATTCTTCTGGTTGAGATTATGATGTCCGTTTTTGGTTTAATAGCCGACCTAGCAAGATAAAGGGGTTTGTAAGGGTTAAAATGGAGGTTGCTAGAAAGGGATTTCTTGGGTGCCTGGGGCTTTTATTGTGCCCTCAAAATTCATCTGTGTTGTATGTCATAAGACTCGCTCTTATTGGGCCACGTTTTTTATTTTGAAGCATGGGCCTTTAAAATGCTTCATGGTCTTCTGTGCCCTGCTTGATTGTGCTTTTTTGCATAAAACAAACTGAAACACTAGACTCGTGAGCATTGTCTATCTTTTATTACTGTTTATCCCTTTCTAAATCAGTGAACATTTTTTTCTGTTCAATCTCCAGGGGCATGAAGTGGTTGAGCAGAGCCTAAGGTGGCACACTGGCAAAAGTATTTATTCTCCGAGGAAGCTGAGCACGGCGACGATGGCAGCCAGGGCCCTTATTAGAGCTTGAAGATGCTCAGTGGGATGTGTAATGGAAACGTTTTCTTCTGCCCCGTAGTTTCTTTTTTGTGAGATTTTCCTGGCAACAGTTACTGGCTCACTGAATTGAGCACGTGTACCATTAGTACTGGGCAACCAAATGCCTTGAATGAGATGTAGCATATATTTGTATAACATAAAATACGATAATGAGTAGATATTTAGCTTAGCCTATTTTGAAACGAAAAGGTGGCCATGGTGTCACGTCATTCGAGTTATAATTGATGGGATCCATGCCTTTTTATGTTACCAGATGATGGTGGGAAAGACGGTAGCTTTGTTACCAAATACCATTTGGAAAACATTTGGTTAAGAATGTTATTTCCATTATCACCATTAGCAATACAAAGCTTCCTAATTTGAGTACACCATTGATATGCCTCTGCTGCGTCCCACTGTAGAAAGTGGTTTCCACAGTAGGCTAAAAAGATTAATTGACACTTCGACAGTTCCGACGAATCTCTCCCTTCGTCCCAGTAAATGGTCCCAACCTTCCCAGTGTGATCATAGAATCTTTAAAGTCTTGGAAGAAGGTAGACATGTCCTGTGCATAGGTCTCTACCAATTCACGTGTTTGCTCATCTCCGGTCACGAGATTCTGATCGGATGGAAGCAAACCCTCCCCAGAAAGTAGGTTAACGTAGTATTGGTTATCAAACGTTTCTGGGGTTGCCAGGTCAAGGTTTGCCAGTGTGCTGCTGTCGGATACTGAGCATAGCTGCTGCAGTGACTGAATGAACTCCAGAGACGCCTCAGGGGTATTTGGGTTGGTGGAGTCTTGTAGGCGAGCAGCAAAGGTGGTGCACCGGGCTTTCCCCATTGTGTGTGCACCTGCCAAACAAGAAGAGCAAAATGGTGATCTTGTTTTGTTTTCCAATCAAGAACAATACAAGAGATCAATAAAGGAAAGTTGAGAGTACCAGAGAGTGCAACCATGTCCTTCAAGCTAAGGTTTACGTTCTGGAACTTGGCAACCAGGTTTCCAATGGTAGAATTCGGGCCTGGGATGATGTTATTTGCTAGTGCTTTGCTAGCAGTCAAGCTGTCCTTCCTTCCCATTTGGACATCCCAGCTTGGTCCACCGGACTGCAAATTGAAGTTCAAATTATTAGTCAGAATCCCATGTTAACAGCGGTTGCAAGAATATCTAAATTCTAAACTCTCAGAGCACACACCACAACAACAGAGTCTCTGGCAGCAGTTGCAAGAATGTCAGCACAGGAAACTGTTTGAGGGCAAACAAATTCAAGTTCCTGTTTTATCGCATCAATCACTTCAAAACCTCTCAGAGAGTTCAAGTTTGGTGCTGCAGTTTTCTCACCAACAAAGTTGTCAGTGTCATCTAGTAACACAGAAGCGTCACACCCCTGCACAATTCAGCACACAACATATTAATATTATTATTTATATGCTCATTCAAATAATAATAATAACAACATAACACATATATAAACAGTGCAAACAAGAGATAACGTGCATTAACAAAGCAGTCATGGAAATGGAGACGAAGCAGAGAGGCTGCCATTCTCGTGTCCTGAAACACTGCCAATCTGACCCGAGCAAATATTATGGCCTCTGCCTCAGGGCAGATATCTTTGTACAAATCACTCCCCAAGAGGTCTCCACATTCATCATCACCACCACCACCATATCCTTCACCCGTGGTTTTCGGAACGATTGCAAGAACAATTGCAAGGTTCAGCAATAGTGAAAACAAGGCCAACTTCTTCATGGCCATTTTTGTATTCTATCTTCTACTCTCTTCTCTTGGTATGCAGTGAAAATGTGAGTCAGGGTGGTACAAGTTTCTGCGTTATATAGAAGTCGAATGAGAATCTGTTCAGTAACAAAAAGCAGACTTGGTCATTGAGGTTTGGTTTTCGAGAGGGTAAAAGAGGTTAAGTGAGCAGAGGGGTAGTTAAGAAGACATAGTCAATTAACCTTTTAAGAAGAGGTCCATGTGCTTCTTCTTCATGCTGCTTTTCCCATTTTCAGGCCTCTCTGTGATATTCTTAGATATATCATGCATTAACTGAGGCAGTAGAGTTTCCTCAATCGTCCAGTGTAGGTTTCCTAAAATTTATGTCATTATTTTGGGATGATGGAAATACCATCTTCTGGGTTACAAATTAACAAATCTACGAATTTAAGTATAATCATTCCATTGCCGTTAAAATCATATCATGAAGTGGAAACATGAACTCATTGCATTCCAATTGGATATTTTCAAAATTTCGTGGCAACATTTCTTAGCTAAACGAAACCCTACAAGGCAGGTTTAGAATAACATTTTTTTTAAGGACATTTTCTATTGAAAGAGACGATAATATACTAAACTCACATGCATTGCACGGATATTAAGACTTGAACCCAGACCTTAATTTCATGGGATCCTAAAAGGAAGGAAAGTGGTTTCAATGAATAAGCAACTATGAGACATCAAATGACACTACCTAGCAGTAGTAGGTTTGGGCTGTATGTTTTCTCTCTTCATTTGGTTGTGGATTTGGGCTTTTATTTTTTAGGACCTGCCCAAATTTGCAAAAAGAATGGTTGGTTGCCCATGACTGTAACTGTAGCCAAGCTTCACATATGGGCAGATGGAGTGAAAGCTGAACTCTTTGTTGCTATATGGAATAGAACTGATGGCAAATATATCGATCGTCTATTGGCCCTGCCCTTGTCTATTTTCAACAGTTAATAAAGTACAACGATGTATTTAAATTTATGCAATAATTTGGCATAAGGGGGGGGATCTACTTTTGACTAATTGTAACTTGAAAAAAGCATTTGGTTTTCCTTTTCCAAATCAATATCAATAGAAGATGTCACGCATCAAGGCTATATGATATGATCGGTCCCCTGTGACATGATTTTGTACTGTGCAGACGCACTCACAATAATTAGCTCAAATTCGAGAGCTTCTTCTAATTGGTTAAAGGTGGCATGCAGCAGTGAATTAATGGGCATCGAACTGAGATCAGGCTTGAGCATATTCCAGTGGTGTTTGAATCAATTTACACAAAGAATCTCCAATGGGGCCTTTTTTTCTCAACATATACAGACGCCCCTTTGGGGTTCCTTTAGGCATCTGATTATCTGGGTGGCATTTAGCTTGTCGTGCTGCTGCATGTGGAAGGAATTAAGGAACCAACTTTTCTAAATATGGTTTCTGTTTTTTTCTGTAGTAAAAATTATAATCGTGCTGTATAATATTTGGTTGGTTTGGTAAGATGTTTCTTTCATTTCATACTAGATCTTTTTTTTATACGAACGATACTGGGGACGGGAGGGGGAATCGAATTCATACTGTATCTTACACATTAAGAAATTGCAAACACATTGAATATACAGTTGCTGGTCTTCAATGGTAACCATGCATATATGCGATCCAAATTTTTTGACCAATTAAATCGCTGTATGTACTAATGGGTGCAGAAAATCTAGGGGGAAATGTCCAATTCCGGATGAAACCAAAACTCGAAGACTTGGAAAATTGTATAAAAGCTATAGTAAATTTGACAAAAACTGTACCAGTTTGATTTCTTGGGTTTGAACACAGAAAAGCACGAGTGAGACATTTTTTCCCAAGACCTCTACAAGTTTTTCAACATATCCGTTTTGCTACACGTACGGTTCCCCAGCTGTGTCCGAAGCAATGCCACTAAGAAAAGGTTAACTTCAGATCATGCTCTTCATAACCCAAATCTTCACCTTTATTTTTTATTTTTTTTATGTAGTTAAAATCGGAAACCACAGGGGCACGCCCAAATCTTCACTTGATATGTATATTTTCCTATACTTTTCTCCATGCGGCGGCATCTGGAGGAATATTGAGATAATGCATGCATGGTGCAATTGAAATAGTTTTTCATCTAAAGCTCATCTCTTTTATATAAATATAAATATATATATATATATATATATATATATATATATAGCTGAGACATAAACACTGTGGCTTTAAGTCGTGTATGGCTTTAAGTAGCACAAGAATTCAATACCATCCCTGGCTAGCAAAGACAGCGCGATATGGACAAGGACTTGATGAACTAGAATTGGTAAGAAAACCCCATATTATCTTCAGCAATCCTAAAAGCAACCCACATTGCACACCAAAATCTCACACCATCCTCTCAAATCCTATTTCTTTGCCAAGAAGTTCACTCCATTCTTAAATGACAATACCCATATCTATTACTCAAAGAGGAAGAGAATGTCATTAAATAACAAAGTTAGTATTCATGATGCATATACATACGTATATAATTAATCACACATCCATCATCCATCATCCATATCCATGCATGCTCGAAGGTATTAATTGCATTTACTTTGCGATCTAGACTGTTTTTTCATAACCATCCTAATACTACACCTTTAGGGTTTCCCACCATTACTGACCGAAAAGTAGGATCAAGTTCCCATGTTCATTCTAGATTCTACCTTTTTCCCATAAAGTCCTACAATAGTAGACATGGAATACAAGGTAAAAACTTCCAAACCTGATTGCTTCGCTTATATTGATACTAAAACCCTAACCTAGTTGTGATCGTGACAAATTTACCCCCTTGATTAATTGATTCTAAGAAGAGAAGTAGATGAAGATGAAGACAGATGAACAGCTAATGAGGAGAAACAAAAAAGGAAAAAGAAAAAAGAAAAATGATATACAAAAGCCAATTAACAACTCCATGAAGATATATATCTCTAAGTACAAAGAATAATATTAAAAGCTCAAGTACGAATAAACCAGTCCCCCAACAGGCCAAAAGGCTAGTAGTGATTTTACAAAGCGAATTAAAATCTGAAAGGTGCGCAGCGCAGGTACACTAGCTAAGCCAGCTATTCGATCCAAAATGGTGATGAAGTGAATTCTTCTTTTCTAAAGATGAACCCAATTAAGTAGTAGTCTAGTCAGTTAGAAAATTACATACCATGCCTGCAGCAGCACTTAACACATAAAACAATCAATATTATGATGGGGATCTATTGATGAAGATGATCTTCTTCTTTGGCCTCCTTTCGAATCTGTGGCACGATGTCCTGAAGAAGTCCATGGTCTCTAAGCAAATTAGAAACCGCAGAGGAAGAAGAAGAAGGTGATCCAAAATTATATCTCTCTTGAAGTAAACCCGTAGAAAATGAGGAGGGGTTAAAAGCACCACCCCCGTAAGCAGGTGAGCTAATATTCAAAGAAGGGGCTGAGCTATAAATATACGAATACTGCGGCTGCTGCTGCTGTTGTTGTTGTTGATAGTGATGATGAGGTAATAACTGTTGAACACCAAAAGGAGATGAGGAGAAGGCAGAAGGCTGGTCAGGCAACGGTGCAATCCCCATGGTGCCACGTGGCATAATGGGGCTTGGATGGGTGTGCTGGCCTTCGTATGTTGTGACCACAGTGGAAGGGTCGTCGGAAGACCTCTCCACCCTCTTCTTCACACCACAGGCGGCAGTGGTGCAACGATAATAGCTCCTGTTACACACGAACATATAGATATTAACATTTTTAATTATAATTATTGCGTGCCCCATAAGACTACGAAGAAAATTTGCATCGAAATACAAGTTTTGTATTTATTATAAGTACATGAATGATTGACTGACGATGAATAGGAGGATGAGAATGAAGATGGGGTTTGGGAGTGTATGGATATTGACCTGGGATAAGGGCTGTTTTTGACAGCTTTTTGGCCGTACTTGCGCCATCGGTAGCCATCATCTAGGTTATCAACCTCACTCTTGGTCATGAACGCAAATCTCGGCTCTCTTTGCCTTTTTTGGTTCTTCTTTTTGGGCTTCAGTCTGTGATTCAATCACACAAAAGCAAACGCAACTTGTTACTTACTACTTTTCCCATCATCAACAAAAAAAAAAAAAAAACAAAATCAAAATCAGAGAAGGAAACAACAACATGAACTGACCCCATCAAAAAAGAAGAGAAAATCATCTTCCCATATGCTTAATTAGTTCACACACAACATCACGCAAAAAAGTTGATTCATCCATTTGATTTTCATCAAACCGAAAAAAAGGACAAAAACAAAGTAACAAAAAATGACATAACAACATAAAACCTTAGCTAGTAACTCTTACTGTTTCTGGGTTTTTTCGGGATCTTGGTTCTGCTCATCAGCTTCCTCATCCTGAGCCTTGGTCGTCGTCTGGTCCTCATTCTTATTGGCAGCAGCTTCATTGGACGACGAAGAGATTGAAGAGGAGTTGGGGGTCGTAGGAGCCGTACTACCGTTCAGCACCTCCGACGTCGTACTCTCCCTCTCCGGCAGAGCAACTGCAGTAGGGGTGGAGGTCGGAGAGGCAAGTGGTGGTTGTTGTTGCTGTTGGTGGTGAGGTGGCATCATCACCATCATCATCGAGGAGGAGGAGGAGGACGTCGTTTGGGAAGAGGAGAAATCGAATAAAGAAGGGGGCATGTTGAAGTCTTGAAATCCAAGCAAGTCCATGAACCCAGAGCCTCTCTGATTATTATCAGACATGTCAAATATGCTGCCGCCCGATGATGCAAAAGAAGCAAAGCTGCTGCCTGGAATAATCTCATCGGAAAAAACAGTGGAATTCGCCATGCTAATTTGATCGATGGTCGTCTTTAGCTCTCCTGTTTCTCTACCATCCATGGATTTTTAAATCAAGAGCACATATTCCTCATTTGTGAACTTGTTCTCCAAGTCTGAGCGATGAGAGAGAGAGAGAGAGAGAGAGAGAGAGAGAGAGAGAGAGAGAGAGAAAAGGAGATGGAGAGAAAGTGAGTGATATTTTTTTTCTCTCTGTTTTTTTGGTTTAATATATAAAACGAATGGAAATGTTTTTCGAAAGTGTGAATGGACTTGGGCTGGGATTTTGGAGAACAGCTTGGCTCAGAGGCGTTTCCCACCCAGAAGATGGAGACGGCCGCCACGTGTCGGTTATCTTTCAAGGGTACGGAACCTGTCGACGGGACGGTGCCGAGCATTAATTGTTGTGCATGGATGGGCCCCGCCAGGTGTGGGGGCCACCCTCGCTTAACGCGGGTTTTTGACCGGTGAACCGGCTGAGTGTGTGTGTGTGTGTGTAGAATGTGGAATTTGGAATGTGGACGAGGGCTTTGGCCTCCGCAAGTACACGTGGCCTACTAAAAAAGGTCCCGCTTCTCTGCATGCATGTGCATATATCTTTTCTGAATCCCTCACCCTTTTCAATTTTATTTCGCGGCTTTTGCCTTTTTAACTTTTCACGCCAAAGCGGATGATTTTCTTGTTATCTTTTCTCGGTTGATGCATGCCTAATGACCTCTAGGCTCTAGTGAGTGAGGAGTGATGTGAGGACCATGAAATGTTTTTTTTCTGGTAATCAATAATAATTTGTTTTGTTAATTTTATGCATGTCTTTTTCGTTAATGACTTGTTTTCTATTTTATTTATTTTCCATGGATGTCTCTGTCCTCATGGCTCACGCCATCAATTCTTACGTTTTTTGTTTGTTTTTGTTTTAGTTTGGCACATGAGCCATGTGTCTCTCCCCTCTTCCCACAAATCAAAATGCGATCAAACCTAAACTTACAAACTTAAGCCTTAAGGATATCCATTCATACTCGGAGACTCGGGGTTAATTTTTGGCAAATTAAATTATTTAATTATAACCCTGATTAATTTCTGAAATTATTTATCCTCGGAGACTCATAGAAAATAATGCAAATTTATTATAATAAGAAAAAACTGTCAAGAATATAGATGACAACGGGTTACTGTACGACGAACATCAATTTCCTCCCTCAGTTTATATTAGGGCTGGGCACGGTTCGGTTTGGATCGGTTTCGGGGAAAAAATAGAACCTGATCCGATAGTGCAGACCGGTTCGGTTTGGACCGGTTCTGCTCAACATCCATACAGAAATCCGAACCAAACCAGACCTGTCCGGTTCCGGTTCGGTTCCTGCGGTTCCGGTTTTTTTTTTTTTTTTTTTTTTTTATAATTTAAAATTTAACAAATCTGCCCAAAATGTATTTATATACTAACATACCCCAAATTTGAGGTTCCATCAAGCTTTCAACACATCAAAATGAATCCAACTTCAACAAAAATACAATCCAAATTCAAATGAATCCAACTTAAACAAAAATTCAATCCAACTTCAACATCATCAAAATGAATCCAACTTCAACAAAAATACAATCCAAATTCAAATGAATCCAACTTCAACAAAAATTCAATCCAACTTCAACATCATCAAAATGAATCCAACTTCAACAAAAATACAATCCAAATTCAATCCAACTTCAACATATAAATTACAACCCAAATTAAATCAAACTTCAACAAAATAAGTTCCAAAATAAATTACTAGCCAAATACAACCCAAATTCAACCAAATATACATTACAACCCAAATTAAATTCCTCCTAACATTGAAAAGTAGTTGGAGCTATGGTGCTAGGTGTGGATGAACTCATAATATCTACATAAAAAAAATCAAAGGATCAACATACTCACATTAACACTTTGATTTACAACCCACTTCCACTTGTTGGGTTTGTTAAACCAATATATCCATTTCTTAGGACAATTCTATCTCTTAGAAAAGCCTCTGATCATGATTCTGCTCTGGACTAATAAAAAAAATCAAAGACTTCCATTAAAAACAGAAACTTCAGTTTTGTTAAACAATTTAGGCAGGAACACTATGCCTTTGGGAAATCATTAAAAATCCATTTTGATTCAAAATGGTGTGAACATTTCCAGATCACACGTAGACATATAAAACTTCAACATATCAAAAATTCATCGAATTCCGAGTTAAGGAAGCCAGTCAAAGACTAAATCCAAAATAGACTAGGCTGCAGAGTTTTCTATTTTCTGCAGAATAATGCCAACTTCGAAAATTTGCCAAATTGAATTGGATTAGTACAATTGTAAAAAATAAACAATTGCATTAATAAATTTGCCAAATAAATCTACTAAATTATAAACTGTTTCCAAACCAAAGAGTACATTAAGTCTTGCAGTAAAAAAAGTCTGGTAGAGTTGTATATATCAATGTCATGTATATGTAGGAAAAGGAAATTACCTAATTTCTCAGTGTGGCGAACATCATCAACCAGCAAAACTCTGTAACTATCCCTACTCCCAATACCTCTCTTGTCCTTGAGTCGTCCAATATCTCCTCCTGTAATTTCAACATTAAATAAGGCAGAAGAATAGTACAGTACAATGCTACATTGCAATTGGGTTTTCTAATATGTTTTTCTCCCCCTTTTCATAACAAATCTCAACTATTGAATACAAAACAAAAATCCCAGATGAGAAAAATCAAGACAGTTGAAGGATAAATGATAAAGTAGGTACCTTGTTCAAGCTGGGTAGCAGGGTCAAATTGGGATTGGTCAAACTTTGGGCGCTCCAAGACCCCAGCACCACCCTTGGAAGACCTAAACCTGGCCTTCACAGCCATGCCAGAGAGAGTCAGAAAATTGAATTGGGGAAAGAAAAAAAAAAAGGAGAGAGATAGAGAGAGAATCTGACCTGCAATGCAACGACTGAGAGGCTAAGAGAAGAGCGGCGGCAGAGAGGGGTGTGACTGTGACGTGCTGGTTGAGAGAGAGGTTTGGAATCGGTGGCTGGCGGCTGGCTGGCGGCTGGCTGAGTGAGTATGAAACTAAATGGGAAGGAGAGGAAAGAACGAAGAATGAAAAAACCCAATCTGAATTTGGTGTAATCCTGTGTGTGCGCTACCTATGGTAGCAGCATACACACCCAATCAAAATTTGACAGGTATGAAAATATATATAATTTCAAATATAAATATATATAATATTTAAAAAATATATAAATTAATTCTATTGGACCGGTTCGGATTGGACCGGTTCCTTAGGATGGAAAACCGGAACCGGAACCGGTCTGAACCGGTTCGGTTTGGATTTTTCTCGGTTTTTGACTTTTTTGGTCAACACGGTTTTTTTCGGTTTTTTCCGGATTGGTTTGGTTCGGTTTTGCGGTTTTGCGGTTCAAATGCCCACCCCTAGTTTATATGACATTTATGATAATAAGAAAACTTGTACTTTTTTGGTGTGAATCCATTTGTTGTCTTGTTTATTGATTAAAAGACAAAGACGGAGATTGCTTTACTTTTTGTGCGCAAACTATTCTTTTCTTTTTTCTTTCAAGAAATTAATGCATGGATTGGTTGGTGGTAAGGTTAAATCCTTTTCCTCAGAGAACCACTGGCCCATTCATGCTATTTTCTTTTCCATTTGTTTCAATCGCTAGA
Source organism: Prunus persica (assembly GCF_000346465.2). NCBI lineage: Eukaryota > Viridiplantae > Streptophyta > Magnoliopsida > Rosales > Rosaceae > Prunus > Prunus persica. Next base: position 9,095,339 of record NC_034009.1, read on the forward strand.
AACATTTTCATCAAAATGTATATATACACAGATTTTCTCATATACAGACATCCGGACGTTAAATCACGGACGTTAATTTACATAGCTCAAAGCTTGAAGAGGTGTCGTAATCTCAAACTATAAAATATTGCAGGAACTTGATCGTGAATTTAATTCAATGAAGGAAATGTATTATTGTCGTGAAACCAGCCTTACGACGACATAGGGCCCCTTTGTTCAGAAGTCGATGTGAGACAATGAAGGCCGGCCCCTCTGCCTCCATACGCGTAAATAAATACATGAAAAAACTGAATAAAGCAAATACTCAGATTTCTTGGATTCTTTTCTTTAAAATATTACTGTGAAAATAAACATGGATTCTTCCAATAATTTATCTCGATAAAATCGCAATTAAAAATAAATAAATAAAAACAGATGCTTTGGGATCCCACGTGTCAAATCGGAAGGTTCACTTTTATCCGATCAGGCTTTTGAGTTTGAAAGCACATGCACTTTACGCGGTTTGAGTAATATATATTCTACGATTGCTTCCATTACACGCCCTCTAGTACCTCTAGATACAGCTTTTTCATTGTTTTTTACATTTGCTTTTTCCATATCAATCTAGTTTTCAGTATTTAATTAGATATGTGACACTTTCTAGAATATTTTTCTTAGTCTTGTGGGGAATTTCTTTTCCGTTTCGTTTCTTCCATACATGAATCATTATGTATATGACAATCGGGGTTTCGTTTAAGTTCATCTAGACTATATGCAAACATTAATGAATCTACCTCAAATGTGATTAATGATGTGTACCATTCCCACATATTGACTAGTTAGAGTTTTGTTATTACGACGCAATGACGACTTCATGTTTACTCTAACGTGCATACGATGAGAAATTCTTGTAGGTGTGTACGAAAATTATTAGAATTTGAGCATTCGATTCAAAATTAATTGAAAATAAATAGAGATATTTTAAAATTTTTAAAGTTTTGTGTTAGACTCCCATTCTTTGAGTGAGCATAGAACTCAAAACCATGGGTGCAAAGGCTTAAGATCTTTATCCAGAATCAATGCCATATATGTGTATATGCTTCTAACAAAATTGTTACAAGGAGGGCCATGCCAACTTTTTATTAGCCAAGTTCAAAAGTTATGACATAAGAGAGATCATAAAAAGTTGTGGTGCTTTGAGGCTTGGGATCAAGCAACAAAAAGGTAGATATTACGACTACTGAAAACATCATTTCATAAAGAGTAATAGCTAATATATTTACCCTCATTATAGATCTCCTTTTACTTAACAAGGTTTCCAAACTTGCTTTTGTGTTTGTTTGGTAACTAAAACACTCCACACTTAATTATTTAACTTTCGTATTTAATACATCTGCATTTACAGCTTGTCTACATGCTCGTCTTCTTAGCATTAAATAATTCCATAAACTGTTTTTTTTTTTTAATCACGGCAAAGAAGTTTGAAGTGAGAAGCTAAAGTCCTATTTGGTACCTTACTCAAAAAAATAAACTAAAAAATTATAATTCTTTTTAGAAACATGAGTTTTCAAATAGGAATTTTAAGGTCTTAAAACTTGTTTGATATTGAACTCCAAACTATTTTTAAGATTTAAAAAAATTGAATTAAAAGCAGAAAATTAGAAACCCTAATCCCCAAATGAAAATTAAAAAATAAAAAGGAAAAAGATATGAGGCATAAACCCAATCATTTTGGTAGTGCGCAAAAGAGAGAGAGAGAGAGAGAGAGAGAGAGAGAGAGAAAACAAAAAAACTATAAAATTTCACTTTTTTGGTTTTTAAGAATAAGGGTGTTTTGAATTTTTAAAAATAGGCCTATCAAAAAAATTTTGGAGCAAATTTATTTTTGAATTTATAAAATTCGATCTAAGTAAGATACAAAATAGACCCTAAATAACCTAGTATATTTTGAGTTGAAGTTGACTCTGTTTTGCTTGGTGGGTAAGTTTGGGAGTACGTGGAAAAAGCAGAGGTAAATTCCTAAATAACTTACAAGAGTAGGTTTGGTTTGTGTGTTCATATTCCTTTCACATGCAGCTCAATAAGGAAGGAAACATACCACATCCATCCTTGCTATTTGGAGAGCGTGCAGAGCACGAGATGCGTTGGGGCGTGATGTTCTTAAACTCCCTATCCCCGGACATATAGAAGAGGGGAAGGCGACCCATAATTTAAATTTTGACTAGAGAGAGAGAGAGGGTTTAGGAGTTTCCGAGTGTGGTGCTGTACCGGCCGATATGTCGGGTGTGGGGATCTGAAAATCTCAAAGAAAAAACTCAGAGGTCAATAGTCAAACCTTTGAATATACGTTAGTTCAACGACACAAAACAGCGTAGTCCCTTTTATCTTTTCCTTTCCTTTTCATTTCATTTTTTGTTTGCTACACACAAAACAGCTTCTTGGGGTTGGGGGTGTATCCTTGAGTTAAATGTGCTTCCTGGGTTGCTGGCATAAAAATATTTGATGCCTTTTACATCACTTTTACGTCATGCTCTCTTTAATTGAAAAGAGATATGTAGTTGGAGAAGTTTCATAACAAATGCATATGAACTTTTGCATATCGAAATAGTATTCATAAAAAGTGCGTGTGTGTGTTGAAGACTGTCCTACCTCACGAAAAAGAGTGGAAAAAAAGCTTTAAAACAGTTTATGATTTGATCATACAAATGTATCATATATTTGAGTATCCTTAATTCCAGAAGGTATAAATTCTCTTATTAATTAGGATGGATGTATAGAGGTATAATTCATTGTATCTCGAATGTATGTACGTGATTAGCAACAATAAACAAGCTTTGTTTGCCCAAATTAAAATTAATTAATTCCATTATCTTCAACTACTTTACTTGTGAGGCATCAGATATCGCATGCAGTCGGCCGTTTGAATAAGAGGAGGATTCAGTAACCAGATTTATAAATAAATAAACAACAAGGGCTGAGGCTGAGGCTGTCTTGCTTTTCTTTAGGCAGCATCGGTGGTCTACCGAGAAGTCTAAAATTATAACTTCCAACTGCCCCATTTCAGCTCTATCAAAACGGCCAACATATATCTTATCACCGACCACTTTATTAAACTTCATATATATATATATATGTGTTTCAGTTGCTGCTAAGGTGTGAACTTTCATAAGCTATGTATGTATGGCTTCAAATATTTCTTTTTCTGCGAGCAGATAGATTATTCGACTGAATTATTGACATGCATATGGGCAACCGTCAGTTTATATATATAATATTATAACGATTTTTTTCGAATATATATGGAAATGAATGGTTGTGGTGTGCGTGCATTGAAAAACTTCATTGGCTCTGGTTTTTTCTGTGACAGTCAGTCAGTCACAGAACATATGTATTTCAAAATCCAAGTTTTGGAATCAGCTTATTAATTAGGTTAGTCTGTCGACGTCCATGGAATTAAATTACAATTTTCTTAATGCCCTTTTGATTCCCAATTTGACAGAATAAAAATATATCAAAGTAAATCATTGTGGTGCTTTAAATAAAATGTTTTATTATGACTAATGCTGATCATTTAGGCATAACCCAAATAATATTTTTTTGGTTTAGATGTCGCATTCTAGGATTCGTTTTCTAGATTATTGTTGACATCGACCACCAATATTACGCAGCAAACCAGACTTGGAGCTTAATTAGATTCTTGAGAAAAACCATTGTTTATTTTTTAGTTTTTGGGTTTTTAAAAGTTTAAGGTGAGGGGAGGCTACCCCATCCTAGAGCTAAGATATACCAAGACCTCCTAGAAGATTTACAGAAGGGGTCTTAGCCTCTCTTTTGTTTTTACAAATTACCCACAAAGAGGATTGTCGACAATGGGACTTGAACTTAGGCTAGATAGTTAAAAAACGATCCTTTTCAACTCAACCAACCTCGTTGACGAAAAACCATTGTTTTTAATCATACAGTGAACTACCATTTATTCTTCCTTCATTATATATATATATATATATATATTGCTTAGTTAAGTAGGATCCCGAAAGATTTTTCTTTTATTAAACACATATATTAGATTAATCATTATGAATAATTAATTTATAGTTGTAGACCCTGAACTTATCCTTTCACAAGGTCAATAGCTTCTTAAAACTCTCCCTCGCTCTCTCTCTCCTCAAACCCCGGCAACACCACCAGAAGACTGTTGTCTAGAGGTCTTGATAGTCCACCTAACGACCCTTGACCAAACAATATCATAAATTCTGGTGATGTAGACATACACAAAGTCATCTGCTTTTTCCGGGACCAATGATCAACCAGAGTTAAAGTCCTTAGAGAAAATGCCATTCCCATACCAAAACACATACATGTCATTCCTATACCTAAACCCGGAAGAGAATCGTTCCTAAATATAACTTTTCTAAACCCTCTTTCTCTTTAGAAATAGATTCAAATTTAACTGAAAAGATACGGACACACTATTCAAACCCTAAACATGAGCTTACGAAACACTCCTTTAAATTTTCATATAAAATGAGAAAATTTTCCTTTTAATGAATAGTAGAAACACAATACTTAACTATTGATCGCAAATAAGCTTTTACAAAAATCCTAATTTCTCACTCCAACCTATTCTGATGATAAAAAAAGAATGCAAGATAAAATATTATCGGTTAATAGTGTGGGTGGGAAGAGCCAAATCCAAGCCGTTGACTGTCTATCTATACTTCTAGACAGTCTGAAAGAGTGAACACTCACAACGATGATTGCGGCAATTTGAAGTTACTCTAATCCCTCTCTGCAAATATTTTAATTACTCACTTTGAGACCCCCAAATTTTATATCGTATTTTTAGACTCATTTTAGGTTTTTGTATTTAAAGATCTTGGCCGCACATGGGAGGTCAAAGTCAACAATTTTGTTTATTCAAATATAAGTATATGCTAAAACGCGTCTAGAACAAAACGACAAAGGGACTTTTAATTACAAGGCAATAAGGACAAATCCGCCCCGGTTTGCGTGCACGCCTCTTGTTCAAATGAGGTGTGTAATTCCTTTCTTCTCCTTTTCGAGCCATGATTGCATTGCATATTCTTTTTCCCGCTCTTCTTCAATCTTAATTAATTATTGTTTGTTTTTTACACTTGTTCACCAAATCTCAATTAGTAAATTTAATCCAGAAATAAATCAAAACAGTTACAGGCCAAAACGTTACTGGAAAGGAAACTGTACATGTGGTGGGTGTGAAAGATCTTGGCCATGAAAATAAAAGAAAAACGAAAGAGATACAAAAACTAGGGTATGAAAGATATATGTGTCACCCTGTGTAGTGATGCTAAGATGATAGAAAAGCGACAGCATTTTATTGAGGAAAATGATGAGTAATTAGTATAAAAATTGGGCTACGTCAGTGGGATTATTAGGCGAGTGTCTCTACACCAATGAGCTTAGTTGTCGGTCTAACTTTGCAACTTGATTTTAGTTTTCCCAAATAGGCAAGAGAAAGAAAAAAAGTAACCCGTGCCGGAATGCGGATTTTCATGGAGTCAAACCTCCTCATTCAAAAGTCATCATCACACACAAGAGTAGCAAAGTATCAACCTGTGTTTAAGTCCAAATGCACCCTTATTAGTTTCCTATATTACAATTTACAAACATATAATTAAGCAGCGGGAAGAGAATGTTAGAATTAATGGGAGGAAGAAAGAATGTGAGATTTGTTGTTGGTTGGTTGGTGGACTATTCAAATCAACAATGGTAATTCAATTTGGGTCCCTCACTTTGCAAGGTCAACTAAGCGTGAAACTTGACCCTCCATGAGATGAACGAATGCTTCCAACTTGGTTCTTTTCATGCTTAATTTGCCACAAATGAAAGATTAAATAAGAAGAAAAAGAAAGCTTGGTTCATCATCCATGGGCATGGAATCTTGACTTGGACCATCCTCAAGGTCCAACTTGGGAGATGTGTGGTAATGGTGGTTCACGGGAGCTTAACTGTGTGGCCCGCTGGAATTTATGTAGGTCCTCTGGGTTGTTATGCTAAGCTAATCAACAAGACCACACAAAGTTGTTTGTTTTTATGTAATTAGAAAACTCAGTATGCAAACGAAGAGAAAACTCAGAGAGATAGGCAGCTTTGTGCGGGCTTATCAGCCGACTCTGTGTACAAAATTCAAAATTGGATCTCTCATGTATCAAATGAGCTATGATTCAGTTAAGTCGTTCACGAGCGAATGATGAGCAATTTCTAGACATTGATTGATGTATGATGTAAGTGAGTAAGTGAGACCTACTTACGCGTTACCGACTTCCCATTAGCAGTTTTCGTCCAAATATGTATTAAAAATCGGTAATGCTTTTCACATTCGGTGTTCACTGACATGCTTGATTATGCTAAAACCAAGGTCGATAAGAACATCACTCTGACTTCTGCCTGAATGCCTGCCAATTTCATGATTCAACTCTCTGTCAAGCTACTAAACATTAAGTGCGTACCCACCAACTTAATCTAAGAATAGTCAAGAATTAACATGAAAATTAAATTGAATTTTGTAAATTACGGGAAGAAAGATTCAAACTCGGATGCAGAATAGAAAACACATCCATTCTAGTTAACTTAGCCGAACCATGTTTGCTGAATAGAAAACTTTTTCTATATTATTATACAAACAGTAAGATAAATTATCCTTGTTTAAAGGTAACATAGCACCTAGGTTTTGCTTCAAAAATTAAATCATTGCATTAGTTGACTCGATCACACATTAAGGTGTAACATCATGCCATTTCTGACTTAAGAAAGCATCCAGATCTGCGACCCTTTTGAGGAAGGATAAGATGGGCACTGACATCACCACAGGCCCAGCAAATCCACACCTTTGTCACCCCATTTGGTTTAGATTTACCGACAAATTACTTTCACATCGAAGCTTCCGTGGGTCCATAAACATTTTTTCTCCATCCCAAAAATTCAAAGTTAAAACACAATTTAAATTAGTAGGCTTTGCTTAGTGCCGGTGCCAGCCAACCAGTCATTTTAAACAACTGATGTGATTTAGACAACAGGGAAATGAAACTTAGACTTAAACAAGAAAATTCAATACCAATCTATTACAGAGCAAAACACGCCCAACAACCTAAATTGGAGTGAGACCACACGTTACAGGATAAGCTGAAATAATCCATCATGTACCAAAAATGGTCCTAATAATATAACATTTTCTACCACAACAAATGTTCTCCGACAAAACAGAGTATGGAACTCGAAGCACGAATTTGAAGAGCACATACTATTCTTGCAAACAAAAAGATGACGATCAATTCAGTCATGAGAGAATTCAGAATTGAACCATACACGGAACTGGGTGGTAGTGAAAATTCAATTCATGAGTCCTTAGGGGAAGCTTGTCGAAGTCTGCGCTGATGAACATCCCAGTTGTACACCCGAGCAATAGTTACCTGATTAATAGTAGTCAAAGCGTCAAGGACTTACACTAATAAGAATATATAACAGTTCCTAAATCGAAACATCTAAACAATACAAGCACATTACAGACTAGGATTGTTTAGATGCACATTTCCAATGAGGTACAAATTGAATGCTTTCAAGCTCTGGCATGCTGTTATAGACCTTACACATTAGCCCTTCAAATTTCATACTCTTTAATATCAACAATTACAAGATATATAGCACGCTTCTATGCATAGAAGACCCAGATTATGTGAAACTGATTCATTAAAAGACATTACCTGGGTTATTGTCACTTGATCCCTCAAGAACTGCAGATCAGCAAGAAGAACTTCTAAACTGGCTTTAGCATTATCTAGATTTCTTCGTAGAAGACCAGTAGCCTGCATCAAAATGTTACACAAAAAATGATGCTCAAGTCCTCAACTCAAAAGTAATAACAGCTATTATAAGAAGAGGCATACCTCTTCACAAGAATACTCCAACATGACGTTCGCTCCCAGCCATAAACACACTGAATCAGTATCCTCAATGCTAGCTCGCGAATATATCCCTTCAGATACCTCAAAATCTGTAATAAGTGCCTGTAACCCAAATGCAGAGCCAGGAAAAAATTATCAAATTAAGAACACTTGCATTGATTGAACCAATATTCTAATGAAATATAAAAACCTTAAAATATTAACTTAAAGCTACAAAGTTTGATATTTCAGGAATTGAGCATTTTGAGATCAATTGACATCATTAACATGTGGAAGGACTAGAAACCCCAATTTCATGTTTGATGATTCGTGACTACAGCTTCAACTGTTCTTATTGTAACCGCTAAAATGACCATGTGTCCCAATCGCAAGGCAGATGCAAAGACATTCTGTAATTTCAGAAATAATTATCTTCGATTTCAGGAAGACTCAGAGAACCTACTATATTGAGATATTGATTTTACTACAGGTTACATATAGTACAGAAACATCATTCCTCTCCCAACCCCCACAACCCACCCATGCAAACCATCCCCAAAAACACACAGAGACACACACACCCACTCTCTGTAAAGCACTTTTGTATAAGAGACACAACTCAGATCCTCAAAGACGTATCATTGACCTATAAGTTTCTCCTTAAATAGCATGGATATTAGTTAGTTCCACAAGAACACCTATTTGGAGGGAATAAAGGCAAAAAGATTTAGGGATTTAAGTCATTTAGTCATGAAATAGATATTGTAAGGGAGATCCTCAATGAAAACCAAAAAAGGGAAAGGGAGAAAGATAAATAAGCCATATGAGAAGAAAATAAGCATCAGTCATGAGCCCGTAATTTATTTTTTGCCTCAAATTTGCACATGTATACGAGCAAAATTCAAGTCAGGAATCGAGTAAAACTGCAAGTGTTCTGAAGAAGCTTAATCATCTTAAATGGGGAACATTGCAGGGGGAAATCATACTGCTAAACATGTCATTCAAATAGAGATAGACCAAGTATAGTGTGCTTACTAATTAAACATACTTCTAAGGGTGGAAAACCACAAAAAACGAACCTCACCGGTACCCTTCTTAGCTTGCAAAGTAGCAACAACATCTAAGCACTTCTCAATATCGGGGATCTTTGCCTGATAATCAACATGAGGAAAAATCATAATCCAAAATTAAACCATAGGCATCCAAAAGTTGGAGAAACAGTACAAATTGATATGAAATGCAGTTGAGGCAATCCAATTTGTCAGATACTTAAGTCACAGGTGCCATCATGAGTGAAACAATTCCATGACATGTATAGGTAGGTACTGAGAATATGATGACAGAATCATTACAACCATTTTGCTCTCTCATCTAGTATTTAGCCTAAAAGAGGATGGTGAAAAGGAGTCAAATTGGCACGAATACGGGTCCTAGTCTAAATTCCATCCCATAGGAAAAAAATCTTTAAATGCAAACTCCAATATGGGTATTATGCCAAGTAGCATCAAACTTCATAAGTATCAGCCCAAAGCTGTAAATGGGCTGAAAAAATACTTCAGATGCAATGGTGTTGGGAACTGTTTGAAAGAAGACATGAAGCCACTCTAATTTATCAATAATAAAGAAAAGAATGTGCATGATCCAAAGAAAGGGATTTGCTGAGAAAACCTGTAGATCCCTTTGTTGAGCTTGAAGCTTCATTTCAACCAATTTGTATTGCTGAAGTCTGCAACCAATAATTGCCAACAAAAGGAATATATATAAAAAACATTAACAAGCATCCATTTCAACTTCATGTCTTCTGGAAGAGCATTATCACTGTGCAAAACTAACTCCTCATCTAATTAAGCTTCCTTAAAACAAAAACTCAACATGGGGTACCTAAAGATTCATTTTTTTACCTATATATTTGCAAAGTTCTGAATTTGTAAAATCAATTAAGAATATATGAATCGAAAATCCGGCGATTAAATTAAATCACTTCAAAGGTTTAAGAAGTAAATCGTAACGGACATACCTTTCTTGGAGAAAGGAAAGGGCAGAGTTAACGTCGAGGCCTGCCTGAGTGAGATAGGTCTGCACGTCCTCTACGAACTGAGCTCCTGGTATTCCTCTCCGCTCTGTTACCATCCCAGACGACGACGATGATGATGCCGTAGCCATCCTCTCTCTCTTTCTCCTTCTCAGACCAATTCCACAGAGAAACGACTTGTAGTTGTTGATTATTCAAGTTCAACTGAGCTCAGAGTGCAGAGGAGGAGGGAGACTCAAATGACGTCATTTCTGCTCTAGGGCATGAGTTATTGGCTGTAACCTTTTCAGCTTTTCAGTGAAAATTTGAGCCTATTCATTTTAAGGTCCAACATAAAGCTGGGAGATATTGGGCTTCATGCTGAAAAACATTCCAAGTTTTGTTACATATTGGCACACTTCTGTTTCTCTACAATCTAAAAAGCCCATAGTGCATAAGGCGTTGGGTTGGTCCAATTAGAAGAAATGGTGGAAAAACGAATTTGAATTTGAGTAAATGAAGAGTTTCTTCATGGACTAGATTTAACCCAATAAAAAATAATATTGATTTGTAGACTAGTGATCTCATATTCGAACTCTCATGGCACATTGACAGTGTGCGTGAGAAAACCAATCTCCCATTCTTAACTTGAGCACCCCAAAATAAAAACGTTTTCATTCTTTCCTAATATAGCAAAGAAAGAATATAGTGAATCAATCAAAATAAATAAAAAATTATTCGTACCATATTCATTGCTCATATTTGGTAAGTAAATGACACCTCTAGATTTAATTTGCTTCACGTTTTTGTGATGTTTCTCATGATTCGTCAAGCATTCAACCCTTTTTTTTTTTTTTTTTTGTCGAAAGCATTCAACCCTTATCCTTATTGCCACTAGAACAAAATTGATTGCTCCTATCCTTTTCAAATTCAAACGAATATCGGGTATGAATGAAATTCTTAGATTAGATCCGTATGGTGGGGTTTGGTATATATATGTGGTCATGACAAATACAATTCTTTGCTTGTTCCTTCTTGTGTCCTTGTGTGTAACTTTAAGATAATATCTATGTTCAATGCATGGCGTGATCCTTGAAACTGGAAAAAGCATCCTCTTCTCTTTGTCAATGGCCCACTGCTGTTACTTTCTTGATTATTTTCTCTCCAAGCTTGATGCAAGTGTAAGTTAAATGAACACGAAGATGACCTGCCGAGCTTAGTAGCGTGAACTTATAACTAAGCAGGACATTAAAGTAATTAATTGCTATAAAAACCTTTCTAAGTGAGGCATAATGGTCTTAGGTTGTTCACCTTGGCATTGGTGGGTGAAGTCACACAAAGCACACTCCTTACCCTCGGGGTTAGTAGGGTCTCCCAACCACAAAGGTTGGGTAGCAACCAAACCAGGAACACGAAGACGACCTCATTACAACATGTATACATATGGGGGTCAACGCGGCGGCTGGCAGAGGCACTTGGATAATGCAAGAGAATCTTCATCTTTTTTGCCATGGTCGAAAGCTATATATATAGGCTTGGTTTATGCATCATAGTTGAGTCCAATCGACACCCAAATTTCTGTTCAGATTGAATAAAGCAAATTTGCACTCGTTTCTTTCTTGGGCCTCTCAAATATTTGAGAAGGTATACTAAGGTCAACAAACAACGTTAGTTAATTATGGGGGAAAGGACCAGCTACATTGATCAACTTGGGTAATCACATATTATCCACTTGTGGGAGGAGGAGTCTCTTGATTGAACACTTTGGTCCACGCAAGAAGATGAGTCTATAATTATGTATTTGTATTGCATGACAACCAAAACCCATCAATTATGAGACCATTATCACAATTATTTGCATTTGACCATAATTACACCATGTGCAACATGTAAGTTTGAACACTCATAAGAAATCATCTATATATTTACACTTTTACCATATGAATCGAGTTAGTTACATATATAAATTATCATATACGGACGTCCGGACGTTATTATCTATTGGTCCCCTCAAATTATTTATGCATTGACTTCCTCTTTTACAAATGTATAGCTTCTTCTAACAGACATCATCAATAATCATCTAGCCTAAACTAAAAACAAACATCAATGAAACACACATTTAAAGGGGAAATATATTTCCCTTGCGAAGTGATCAATATGTTAACCTACTACCCGTACTTCAAAGTTTGAAATACTTTGGTCATATATGTGTGTGTGTTTGTGTGGGAAGGGCTACTAGGGTTTAGCCTGGTCCCCATTTATCTGAATTACCTTGTTTCTTGTATTCAAGGGTAACAAACAATTTGGCAGATTTTTCAACTGTGCCTGCATCCATTAAGGAAAACAAGGACTTAAAATAATTACAGCCAATGACACTTCCCTGTCAGAAGAATCTGCAACATATGATGGCTGCATGCGAGCTAGCTAGCAAGACGAAAATACCTCATCAGAGCTCCCTTTCCCTCCTCCCTACCTTTTCTTCAAGTCATCAATTACTCTGCTGGGAATTTTTGTTTGAGATTGTAATAATTAGCTAGTTAATTAATCTTGAAAGTTTGACACATTTATGAGCTTAATTATGACAAGATATATGTATATATATGTCAAACAAGCGTCTTCATGTTCATCGATCAAATCATAAGCCATCAATTTTTGGGTTCTTGTAGAAGGTTGGATCAAACTTTGAAAGCTTCTGAAAAAACTTGTCACCCACCCACCCAAAACAAAAAAGAAAAAGAAAAAAGACACGTCTAATCCTATTATAACCCAGCATCGAGGAAAAGAAGAGTACAACAAGCATCTCAACTTGACCTTTTTTTTTATAATGGTAAATATTAATGTGCCCACGCCTAATCTACAAGCTATGAAATTGCCCTCCATCTTAATAATTGAAGTTACTATGTCATGCATTTTAATAAATCATGTCTAGCTAGGCATCAAGAACATTCTTCTCTTCTTCTTTTTTACATTTTTAATGTCGAAGTCGCGATCCCAATGAACCCTAGCTCGAATAATATCATATGAAAAGGAATACCTATCCATAAATCCTGGTGCATGTCATATAATATAGGCTCTCCCACTAAGAAAAGAAGATCCGTAATTAATTGAGCTCAAATTGTTAGGTCAAATATTAGTCACGGTTGGCTTATGGTAAAACTATGCCACGTGAAATTATCGTAAATATACAATAATTTTAATTGTCATACCTAAAAACCCTAATATTGCCTTCAATAGACAATTGTAAGAGATTTTGTCACCATGGAAGAAGACGACGAACCTGATGTGCCACACTACGACAAGCCAGTTGATTATATATATATTTTATATATGAATCAACAACATCTCTCTCTCTCTCTCTCTCTCTCTCTCTCTCTCTCTCTCTGTGAATAGATAGCTAGTGCTGACCATATGGGTTTGCCATCAATCTACACGACCTTTTTTCTTTTTCTCTTTTACTTTATTTGTTCTTGGAGTTTAATGGGCAAAGCCATGACCCCTCCATGTGGTCTAAAAACTTTTTAGTCTAAGAGAATGCGATTTTCAAATGCATGTCCTTTTCTTTTCCTGGCTTTTGTTGTACTCACATGGCGCAGCAGACCCATATGAAAAAAGTTGATAAATTATATAAAGGCTTGGATGGAGAGAGGGTTGCTTGCTTGCTTACATTACATTACATGTAATGGTCAAGAAAATTAAAGGTGACAATACCCATCTATATATTCTGTTGGAGTATGCCATGACAGGTCACATGCGACTAATCATTTTATCTCATGTGTGCCACTATATATCTCTCTGTTGCTTCATTTTGCTGATAATATATTAGCCTTCATAGATTAATTAGAATTATTCTCTCTTCTTTCTCTAATTTAAATTGTAGACAAATTAAGGGCTTACTATTCGTTTGCAAGCGGTGCGTAATTCTCAACCGTTTATTTTGATGAAAACACATGTATCTACCGTTGACAATTACGTAAGAACGACTCCCGATAACATATATCTTTATGATATTTATATCAAGAAGTGTAGAAATCTAATCACTGTCCCATCCCATCTTTTAAAATTATGTATTTAAACTGAGACGTGTGAAAGAAAGAAAGAAAGAAAAAACTATTTTTCCTATTAATATATCATATATATATATATATATGGTAATTTGAAAGCAACTAACCAAATCTTTTTAAGCTTGATTTCATGTAGATAAAGTGAGCAAAAAGAAGATATAATTAAATAAAAATGGTGGAGAATTAATAATGTAATTTGGTCCTGTTACCTAGCTGGAAGGAACAAAGATATTTTTTTAACCTAACTAGCTAGTATAGTTACTAGGATAGCTGGCTAAACTCAATCAAACTAATCTGCAATTATCGTTGAAAAGCAAATTGCTTTAATGTTGTTAAATGTGGTTATTGTTGATAAAGCACAAACATGCATGCTTGGCCCAAGTACAATATATATATATATATATGTATGTATATAAAGACCACATGCTGGCGACTAATGACAGGATGCTTTGTGGAGCCCGCATCATTAAATTTATGATTAGATTTTTCATGGAGTTTGGGCTAAGTTAAACATGTATTTTCTGTATCATTATTTTTGAGTGGGCTGGGACTAATTAATATGCACCATCTACAAGCTACTCATCTTTTGTTTTGTCATCATAGATCGATACAAAGATGATTGAATTGAATGAGATTTACATGTCGATGGTTAGTTTAGGCATGAACGGTTGTGGTATAGAGTTGTTAATATACAATGTAACAAGTTGTTTTACGGTCGGTTGTTGTTCATAGATGTATGAGTAGTTTATAACAGTTGACGCATATGAAATTTAATTTCGCCAACGATAATCGTGTGAGTAAGATGTGATAAAGCAAGACATGATATTAGTGATAATTTTAAATTAATATGAAACCTGAGATATGTTGATGTTGTCAAATGCATATGAGTAGATTGATGCATGCGGTCTGGTGGGTGGTGGGAAAAAAAACCTCTAAACTTTGTAGCAAAGGCAGTTTGCTGTTGAATGTCGGATTGATTACACAATGTCAATGTTTGCTTAGCACTCAATAAGCACCATGTTTTTAGGTTAATTAGGTTGATCCATCCATCAAGATATTTGAAGTCATAAATACGTCATTATTATTTATTAATTGGAGAGTAATGGGGCTATGGATATTTATAGGCTTATACCTAGCTAGGTTATTGAAAATTGCAGAACGCCACACAAAGAAAAAGGGGTTTCTACTCTTTGACAGTTGCATGTCCTGTACATAAAATACCTGACCCAAGAAAACGAAGCATTTGGTTGTGGAAAATTTGTGGTGTAAAAATTGGACTAAATGAGCGAGGGATATATGGAGAGAGGAATTAGGAGGAGAAATACTTAGTTGTATAGCACAGTTTTGCTATTTCTGTCAATAATATTATATTATGTAAAAATGTTATCACGTGCATTAGAGCGTTATTGAGTGGAATACCATACGGTGTCCTCATTTTATGGAAGTTTAGCTTAATTAGGAGAGAGTAGAAGAAGGAGGACTAAAGAAGGCACATGGCTTGCATGTGTAGTCTGGTGTTGGTATGTCAATTGAAATGAATGCCACCATGTGCATCTTCTGCTCTGCTCCTCCTAACAAAAACACCGTCACACGCTTCATTTTCAAAACACTATCTCTATGACTCTATTCAGCAAATTGTTATTATTGTGGTACTTTTTTATTATTTTTGTCATGATATTCAAGGCCTTTAGCCTCATTCAATCACATCCCATCAAAGTTTCTTTCTCTTTCTCCCTCCAAAACCCAATCCCACTGATAGTGATGAAACCCAGTCACTCGTGTGTATGTCTTGAATTTGGGTTTCTCTCTCTCTCTCTGTCTGTGTGGAGAAGGAAGGCTCATACATATTATTTCAAATAGGGAAGGGAGGATGGAGACAAGGACACATGGCAAGCCTTGAGAGTGACACTAATCAGTAGTTGAGTGTGTGGAAACTTTT